>NW_018405282.1:242649-282415 GCF_002113885.1 Mizuhopecten yessoensis
TTTTGTTGACCTTTGTCCATGGAAGGTCCCTGCAAAATTTCATTGAAATTGGTTCAGGGGTTTTGGAGAAGAAGTCGAAAATGTAAATTGTTTACGGACGGACGACACTGGACAAAAGGAGATCGCAATAGGTCACTTGAGACTTTGTCTCAGGTGACCTAAAAACTTGGTAGTCCTTAATCCCAGCATGTTAATGGCCAAATATCATCACCTTGGCCTTTTGCTTATTGAGAAGTTGTTTAAAGGTTTTAAACATATTTGACCCCTGTGACCTTTAATATATGTCAAGGTCATTCGTTTTAACAAATTTGGTAGTCATTCATCCTAGCATACTACTGGTCAAATATCATCATCCAAGGCCTCTTGGTTCTTCAGAAGAAGTCGTTCAAAACATATTAACATATTCGAACCCTGTGACTTTGAAAATAAATGAAGGTCTTTTGTTTGAACAAACTTGGTAGCCCTTCATCCCAGCATGTTACTGGCCAAATATCATCATCCAAGGCCTTTTGGTTATTAAGAAGTTGTTGAAAGGTTTTTAACATATTTGATCCCTGTGACCTTGAAAATTGATGAAGGTCATTCGTTTGAACAAACTTGGTCACTCTTAATCCAATCATATTACTGGCCAAATATCATCATCCAATGCCTTTTGGTTATTGAGAAGTTGTTGTTTAAAGGTTTAAAAAATATTTGACCCCTCCGACCTTTAATATATGTCAAGGTCATTCGTTTGAACAAACTTAGTAGCCCTTCATCCCAGCATGCTCATGGCCAAATATCATCATCCAAAGTCGTTTGGTTATTGATAAGAAGTTGTTTTAAAGGTTTTAAACATATTTGACCCCTGTGACCTTGGCAATAAATGAAGGTCATTTGTTTGAACAAACCTGGTACCCCTTTATCCCAGCATGTTACTGGCCAAATATCATCATCCAAGGCTTTTTGGTTATTGAGAAGAAGTTGTTGAAAAGTTTTTAACATATTTGAACCCTGTGACCTTGAAAATAGATGAGGGTCATTCATTTGAACAAACTTGATAGCCCTTCATCCCAGCATGCTCTTGGCCAAATATCATCATCCAAAGCTGTTTGGTTATTTAGAAGATTTTGTTTTAAAGTTTTAAACATATTTGAACCCAGTGACCTTGAATATAAGCCAAGGTCATGTATTTAAACAAATTTGGTAGCCCTTCATCCCAGCAATTTACTGGTCAAATACCATCAACCTATGCGTCTTGGTTATTCAGAAGAAGTTGTTAAAAGTGTTCGACATATTTGACTGCTGTGACCTTGAAAGTACGTCAAGGTCATTTTCATTTTCATACTTTGTTGGGCTGCACCCTAGGAAGTCATCAGCCAAATATGAAGATACTATCCCTTTTAGTTTTCAGAAGAAGTCGTTTTAAGAGTTTGACACATTTGATCCCTGTGACCCTGAAAGAAGATCAAGGTCATTTTCATTCTCAAACTTTGTCAGGCTCTATCTCAGGAAGCCAACAGCCAAATATAAAGATTGTATGTTTAAAGAGTTTTTACATACATGTATATGACCGCTGTGACCTTGAAAGTATGTCAAGGTCATTTTCTTTTTTCAAACTTTGCCAGGAAGCCACCAGCCAAATATGAAGATTCTATACCTTTTAGTTCTTCAGAAGAAGTCGTTTGAAGTAATTAACATATTTGACCGCTGTGACCTTGAAAGACGGTCAAGGTCATTTTCATTCTCAAACTTTGTTGGACTCCGTCCAGGAAGTCATCATCCAAATATGAAGATTCTATACCTTTTAGTTCTACAGAAGAAGTCGTTTGAAGTGTTCCACATATTTGATCGCTGTGACCTTGAAAGTATGTCAAGGTCATTTTCATTTTCAAACTTTGTTGGGCTCCATCCCTGGAAGCCAACAGCCAAATATGAAGGTTCTATACCTTTTCGTTCTTCAGAAGTCGTTTAAAGTGTTTGACATAATTGACAGCTGTGACCTTGAGAGTAGGTCAAGGTCATTTCCATTCTCAAACTTTGTCGGGCTCCATCCCAGGAAGCCACCAGCCAAATATGAAGATTTTATACCATTTAGTTCTTCAGAAGAAGTTGTCTGAAGTTTTTGACATATTTGACCCCTGTGACCTTGGAAGTAGGTCAAGGTCATTTTCATTCTCAGACTTCGTCAGGCTCCTACCAACGAAGCTATTAACCAAATATCATGATTCTAGACCTGTCCATTCTTCAGAAGAAGTCATTAAAAGGAAAAGTTGACGGACAACGGACGGACGACGGACGCCGCGCCGTTGCATAAGTTCACTAGCCCTTCGGGCAGGTGAGCTAAAAACTCATGTTGGGTATGGTACTGTCATTCACTTTTGACTTTTGACGTTACAATTGAGCATGTGCTAATAAGCACGAGGCTATCTCCCCCTAGGGGGTGACAAGCTGTTTCCCACCCTTCACAGGTGTGTCTCCCATTTTAGCCAGGAAAGATCAGCTTGTCACCCTCGAGGGGAAGATAGCCTCGTGCCGATTAGCACGTGTTCAATTGTGACATCATTAAAACGCGTCATCAGTAATTGTGACATCATCAAAAGTGAATGACGATATGCATACCCCACATGTGTTTTTGTTTACAAACATGGGGTGAATTCTTCGGTTGTCTAACCCTCCGGTTATTACCAAATACACAGGTATATCTACCCACAGTACAGGTATATGTCTTATTACCCAATATACAGGTATATCTACCAACAGTACAGGTATGTCTTATTACCAAATACACAGGTATATCTACCCACAGTACAGGTATGTATTATTGCCCAATACACAAGTGTATCTACCCACAGTACAGGTATGTCTTGTTACCCAATACACAGGTATATCTTCCCACAGTACAGGTATGTGCTATTACACAATACACAGGTATATATATATATATACCCACAGTACAGGTATCTCATTATTGATTAGTATCTCATTATTGATTAAAGTTTACACATAGATTTTAGATAATACACACCAGGTATGTTAATACTATGGGGTTTAAACACAACCTATATATGCGTACATGATTTATTGTTTTATGATCAGTTTGTCCGTCAGCAACCTTGCTCAACAGGGAAGTTTTTTTTACTTTGTACCACTGCAGGTCTAAACAGGTAGATCTGTGCATTGCCGTGGGTAGGTGTACACAGGGCAGAAATGTGTCGATAACCAGTTAGATTTCTGCCAAACATATATATGTCTTCCAAGTTTTTATCAAAACCTTTACAATATCTGCAGGAAAGTGACAGATTTACTAACAAAGAAAGAGGGAAAATCATCATGTGATTGTGAATTCCAGGGCTGGAGAAATCTGGACAATGTAAGTGAACCTTCTGAAGTGTGGACTAGAAAACTTGGATACATCATCACAGTAACCCTGTGACATCATCAGTGATCGTGATGTAGCTATTTTTTATTGTTTTATACTATTGGATTGGACAGTTTTAAGTCAAGTTCTCATTTCTTTACATGACAAACTCTTATTTGTGAGTGTTTACTGATAACAATATATTTATACAAGAACAACAAACATCTTCAAGATTTCAACAAACAATTTAGCTTTTTATTCTAAAATGGCAACCCCTAAAAGCCAAATTCCTCTTCGTATTAAAGGTCAAATGACATGTATTCACCACAAGGGGAGACAATTAGAATTTTATTGTGAAAAATGTCAGGAACTTGTTTGTCCAAAATGCCTTTCTTCCATTCACAAAACCCATCCAGTTAGTGAACTCGGTGAAATCACTCCTCAGAAAGAACCAGACATTAACAACTTTATAGACAGAGCAGAAAAATATGACGTTCTGCAAATTGGGAAATATATCATCGCTACGGATACGCTCCTGAAAGACAACACCAGTACTTTTGAGAAGTTATCACAAAAGTTAAAATTACAAACAGACAAATTAAAACAAGAGCTGGACATGCTTACAGCTCAGACACTCTCTCTTTATCACAAAATGGAAGAGGAAAATATAAATCTCATTAGGAAATACAAACAGGACCTCGAGATGTACGAGAAGCAACTCAAACAACAAATTCAAGAATGTAAAGCAGCTCTCCAGCGTGGTTCTCATATACAGATTTATGATGCATTCTGTGAGATCCATTCTCCTTCACACAGTCTCCCTGTAAAACCTGTCCTGGGTACTGCCAACTTCACTCCAAATGAAAATCCTGAAGATCACTTGAAAAAAGCCTTGGGAGAAGTTACCACCTCAGGTCAAGGTCAAACTTTAACTGACCAGGGTTGGTCAGTCACAACATCAGATGATCTGGGACAGACCACTACACAACAACAACGGTCAGAAACAAAAGAGGAGAAAGCAGTGACAACATACAAACTATTGCCACAGACCAAGGTAGTGGAGGAGTGGAGGCCTCCATGTGGCATTCATTCTGTATGTCCCACCACTGATGGTCAGGTGTGGACCAAGTACGGTTGTACAGTAACTCTCCTGGACAGGAAGGGTAAAGTAATAAAGGAGTTCAATAACAATGTCCGGATCCATGACATAAGTCTGTCACCCATCAAACACACACTGTGGGTCTGTAATGATAAAAACTACATCATGAAGCTGGTATCAGGACGACTGAAACACAGATTCAGTACCAAGGAGTACCCCAGGTGTATATGTGTTACAGCCAGTAACCATATAATTGTAGGGATGACCAGACACATCTCCAAATTTACCACAAAAGGTAAAATGGCATGTTCTACTATGGCTAAAGGGACTGGGAAACCATTAGTATGTACACCGCGCAGGATCTCAGAGTGCCCTGTCACTCACAATGTGGCAGTCGCTGATTTCAGTATTGAAACAGATGGTGGTGATGAAAAAAGACATGTTGTTGTCATGGACACTGATTTCAAGGAACTGTTTGTATATCGAGGTGACATCCCCAGGACATATAAACAAACACCACAAACAAGAGGTCAACCATTTAACCCCAGTGGTATGGTGTATGACAGTGTGGGGAACCTGATCATAGGGGATTATAACAACTACAGGGTCCTTCTCATCAGTGGAGGTGGTGAGTTCCTCGGGGTCATACACACAGACACAGACTGTACACTGGCTGTAGGTATAGACAGGGAGGATGTCCTGTGGGCAGTGTTTGGGTCTGTATTGATGGTAAAGAAAGTCGAACTACTACAGTACAGCAGTGTGTGACACCTGTAACCAAACTACTGGTATACATATGGTAACCATGACAATAACATGGAAATCAGATAATAAATAAAACTTGTATGATTACCAACCAACTACAGGTTGTGAGACATTCACAGGATTTTATGTAAATTGTATAGACTACAGATTGTGAGACACTAATTCACAGGATTATATATAAGTAAAATGTCTAGAGTACAGATTGAGTAAAATGTCTAGAGAACAGATTGTGAGACATTTTCAGGATTATGAGTAAAATGTCTAGACTTCAGATCGTGAGACATTCACAGGATTATAAGTAAATTGTATAGACTACAGATTGTGAGACATTCACAGGATTATAAGTAAAATGTCTAGACTTCAGATTGTGCAACATTTACAGGATTATAAGTAAAATGTCTAGAGTACAGATTGTGAGACATTTACCGGATTATAAGTAAATTATATAGACTACAGATTGTGAGACATTCACAGGATTATAAGTAAATTGTATAGACTACAGATTGTGAGACATTCACAGGATTATAAGTAAAATGTCTAGACATCAGATTGTGAGACATTTACCGGATTATAAGTAAATTATATAGACTACAGATTGTGAGACATTCACAGGATTATAAGTAAAATGTCTAGACTACAGATTGTGAGACATTCACAGGATTATAAGTAAAATGTACAGACTACAGATTGCGTAACATTTACAGGATTATAAGTAAAATGTCTAGACATCAGATTGTGAGACATTAATTCACAGAATTATATATAAGTAAAATGTCTAGAGTACAGTTGTGAGACATTAATTCACAGAATTATATAAGTAAAATGTCTAGACTACAGATCGTGAGACATTCACAGGATTATAAGTAAATTGTATAGACTACAGATTGTGTAACATTTACAGGATTATAAGTAAAATGTTGACTACAGATTGTGAGACATTCACAGGATTATAAGTAAAATATCTAGACTACAGATTGTGAAACATTTACAGGATTATAAATAAAATGTCTAGACTTCAGATTGTGAGACATTTACAGGATTATAAGTAAAATGTCTAGACATCAGATTGTGAGACATTAATTCACAGAATTATATATAAGTAAAATGTCTAGAGTACAGTTGTGAGACATTAATTCACAGAATTATATAAGTAAAATGTCTAGACAACTGATTGTGAGACATTTATTCACAGAATTATATATAAGTAAAATATCTAGACAGAGTATGAGACATTTACAGGATTATAAGTAAATTGTATAGACTACAGATTGTGAGACATTCACAGGATTATAAACAAGAGATCCCAGAGGGATCTTGGCGCCCACCATTGTACCATCCTCATTAGTTCTTTGTCAGTTCAATCTTTTCTCTTCTTTTCTCTATTATATGTTTGATCGAATCATGTTGACAGTAAATGCACTTTGAGGTAACTTTTTATCTAAACGTAATACTGAGGTGTATGAAAGACAACCTTCAAAGTAAGTTTGTCAGTTCACATATTTACTAGTACAGTACCTAATAGGAAAGAAATAAAATCAATCATTGCAATTGAGAAAGATCTGTTTAGTTCTTCCTTTAGCCATTTTGTTTTTATGATCAGTTTTAAAATATAACATGCGCAACGAGGGATCAAGGGGAACCTACATACCAAATTTAAGAAAAATCCCTCAAGTTATTCCTGAGAAATAGTACTAACAAACCTTCAATGTAAAAAATTGAAGATATGGCTGTCGGTCGGCCATTTTGTTTATCTGATCAGTTTCAAAAGTAAATATGCACAACTAAGGACCTAGGGGAACCTTTGTTGGGTTATATCACAGAAAGTTACATACCAGCCCAATAACATGATTCTTGGACTACCCATTCTTCAGGAGAAGTCATTTGAAAGTTTTAACACATTTGACCCCTGTAAACTCGAATATAGGTCAAGGTCATTTTTTTTCTTCAAACTTTATTGGGCTCTCTCACAGGAAGCTACTAGCCCTATATCATGATTCTGGGAATTTCCATTCTCCAGAAGAATTTGTTAGAAGGTTTTAACATATTTGACCACTGTGACCTTGAATATACATGTAGGTCAAGGTGATTCTTATTTGCAAAGTTTATTGGGCATAAGCTCACTTGCACTTCAGGCAGGTAAGCTAAACAAGAGGCCCATGGGCCTTACGGTCACCTGATATATTTATACAGGGAGTTGATTTTTGTTTTTAACATTAACAGAAATATTATTCAAAGTGACAAAAAACAATAAAACCACCTTATTCAATATCTAGCATGCAGATTTAAGACTGAAAAGTATTTGAAACTAATCTGATTCTAAACAAGAAAAATGAAGAAATTTTATTTTAGCACACAGACTCCATTGGGCCCCACCCTACAGCCCTTGGGGGTAGGGATGGCTCAAAATTTTCAAAGTATCAAACTGACAACTTAGGGTTATAATTCCAATCAAGTTATCACCATGTAATATTCAAAGTATCATTTGCCATACATTTTGCCCCCCCCCCCTTCCCCAGGGGTAAACGTCAGAACCTAGGGTCAAAAAATTCAAAATTTTGGTAGAGCACCTAAAAACCCTTCCATCTATGAAGAGTATTTGATTCTACCATATCTGGGTCTTGAAAAGAAGGTTTTTGAAATTTCAGTCAATTCAACCCTTTTTGGCATACCCATCAGCCCCGGGGGGTCAGTCAGGGCTCATATGTGCATACCATCAAACTGCTATCCAATACTGATAATGCTAACCTAAATTGAATTACTTCCAATGGCAATTAAACAAATGTTAGTCCAAAATGTGATTTCCCTATATAAACTATAGTAAAGTTTACCCCCTCCCCAGGGGGAAACGTGAGACCCCAGGGCCATGAAATTTTCAAATTTGGTAAAGCACCTTAAGACCCTTCCATCTATGAAGAGTATTTGATTCTATCATATCTGGATCTTGAGAAGAAGATTTTTGAAATTTTAGTCAATTTTACCCTTTTTGGCCCCGCCCCTCAGGCCCATGGGGACGACGGACAAAAGGCGATCGCAATAGGTCACTTGAGACTTTGTCTCAGGTGACCTAAAAATGTTGTAGTCCTTTTCAAGTGCAAGATGACAATATCAAAACTGCTTTAATTCATTTATGTATATCACTCAACATGTAAACATATAGAAATGGAATTGTAAAGACAATTCCCGTCACCCTCAGCCTTGACTGCCGTAAAGTGTTTATGGCTGTCTGGTATCAGGCATATAGACAACGCGTCTGCATCGAGCGTCACCATTTTAAGCATGTGGTAAAATGTAATCAACATCGGTAAAACGCTTGAAGCTTAGCAGGCAAGGGAGTATTATATTCAAGCACAAGAATGCCTCGGATACGAAAGGGACCTTGCAGTGTAAACACTTGTCTAAATTGATACGTTCAGCAGTACGTATACTGGCAAAGATTGCTATTCTATGTGATATATTTTTTGCATATTAGTGTTTGAATTCACATTTTGATACAATGCGAATGCGTAGCGCGAGCCTAGAACCTACATAATGTATAGGCCTATTGGTTATTGAGATTATGTCATTCATAGATCTACAAGAGACCAAATGGGCTTGAAACGTTCACCTGGTATTCATTTCACACTTGTAACCATAATTAAAAGTGGATCAAGGTAAAATATATTTTAATGCACTAAATTAAGTTTCAACCTAAATATGATGACCGAAGACCCTGGGCATATTCGTAATATATAAGAGAAGTGGTGTACATGTAAGGCCTTTAACATTTTTGTCTGCAGCGACATTTTTAGTTGGACAAGGTCATTCATTTAAAGAAACTTAGTAGGGCTTTGTCCCAACTTACTTGCTGGCCAAATAACAATACTCTCAGTCTTTTGGTTATACAAAAGGTCTTGTTTACAGACTTCAAGATTTTTCACCTCACTGACCTTGAAAGTGGGTCAAGGTCATTCATTTGAATAAACTCTGTAGTTCTTCTGCAGACCATGCTACTTTCCAAGGATCATATTCATCGGCCTTTTAATTATTAAGAAGTTATTCAAAGATTTCAACTTATATGTGACCTTAAAACGAGATCAAGGTCATTCACTTGAGGAAACTTTATTCATTATGCATGATGGATAATGCACAACACATGTGGCATGACGGATGAAAGCTTAAGATGATCCCAATATGTCACCTGGCTGATGACTGTGACCTATAAATGACTTACCAATACTTGTATCTCCAAACACCCCAGTCATTTTGCAGCCGTCTTGGGAACAGGAACAGGCATTTCCTTTACGCTTTCCTTTTGATTGCCCATCAATGACATACTTTGAAGTAAGAGACAACTTTCCGAAAAAATGATTAGCCAAGAATATAGTGATGTCTGTTTCCGATTTCTCATTCATGCCTTCCATTGAAGAATCTACAATATAACAAAGTGAAGAATTATATCTATTTACTACATACAGTCGAACCTCGTTATCTCGAACTCTTTTAACTCAAAGACCCCGTTTATCTCGAAGTATTTCTCCGGTCCCGGCCAAATCTGTTCTTTATCTTAGTAAATAAAACTCTGATAATTTGAACCCTGAAAAGTCGAAAAACTCGGATACCTCGAAGTAAAATATTGGTTTCAATAGCGTTAATCCAACATAGTATCCAAATTTCATTTTGTCACTTGTTAATTCTTTGATACAAATAAATCGCAAAAGTACGACATTTCGCCATTCCGTGTTTATGAACATCTTTCGTAAGTAGACTAGTATGAAATCAGTAAAAAAGAATTTACGATAAAGCTTACGACTGTAAAGTTTACGGACTGTCAAAACCATGTTATTCATAATAGAAAACAAATTGCATCAATGTTGATCAACAGTAATCTGTACTTACTGCGAGTCCGTTTAATGATTTGTACACCTAAACAGACAACAGTGCAAACCGGAAAATTGGTCACAAAGCGTGGTCATGCATAAAAGAGTTCCACAGTTAAAATCACAACCTAGGACAGCTTTACGGGTTCATGTTTTTACAGGAGCCAGTATGGCTTTGAAAGTTGATCGAGAGATTTAAGAACAAAACAATAATTGCTGTTGATTAAATCGAGTTGAGGAGGTGTCAGGTGTCATATTTGGCTTTAATGAATCAATGTGTCACATGTACGATATAATTTGTTTGTGTGTTTTCATTTACAGAATAAACTATGCGTACGCTCCATTACAGTGATTTGTTTTAGCCTTGCGCACTTTCATTTCCGCATTGTAAACTACGAGATCAGAGACATGGACAGGCTAGGGTAGTTAGTCTTGGCAAAGTCTTTCCAGGTCTGCATTTGTAATTTGCAAGTCGGTCAAGTTTTACCTCTGAAGTGTTGCATTTAAAATCGAACTTATAATCCCGCTGTCTCCGACCTCGTACTATACAATGCGGAAATGAAAGTGTGCAAGTCTAAAACAAATCACTGTAATGGGGTGTATGCATAGTTAAAATTACAACACACACACAAACAGATTCTATTGTACATGTAACACATTGACTCATTAAAGCCAAATGCGACACCTGACACTTCCTCAACTTAATTTAATGAACAGCAATTATTGTATTGTTCTTAAAATCTTTCGATCGACTTTCAAAGTCATACTAGTTGGCTCCTGTAAAAACATGAACCTGTCCTAGGTTGTGATTTTAACTGTACTGGAACTCTTTTATGCATGACCACACTTTTTGACCAATTTTCCGGTTTGGACTATCGTCAGTTTGGGTGTACAAATCATTGAACGAACTTGCAGTACAGATACTGCGTACTGTTGATCAACACTGATGAAGTTTGTATTTAAATATTATGAACAACGTGGTTTTGACAATCCGCACACTTTAGTCTTCAGCTTTATCGTAAGTTATTGTTACAGATTTCATGCTAGTCTACTTACGACAGATGTTCATAAACAGGAAATTGTGAGATGCTGTAGTTTTGCATTTTATTTGTATCAAAGAATAAATAAGTGACGAAATGAAATTCCAACACTATTAAGTAGACATTTATTTTGATGTTGGATTTACGCTGTTGAAACCAATATTTTACTTCGAGGTATCAGAGTTTTTTCGGGTTTTCAGGGTTCAAATTATCAGAGTTTTATTTATTAAGATAAAGAAGAGATTTGGCTGGGACCGGAGAAATACTTCGAGATAAACAAGGTCTTCGATTTATAAAAGTTCGAGATAACGAGTTTCAACTGTATATCATTTCCACTGAATAAATCACAACTGAGCCAACCAGGCTGACTGACGTTGGATAAAAACATGCAAAGTAAGTGAGATGTTACCTGTTACACCATTCAAAACACTACAGGTTCTCACTAAGTATCAATAGCTTTGTTAGCTCAAGTATTGTTGTAAAATATCCAATGAAAATACATGCCATCATGCATTCTCGAGATTTAAAGCATTTTCCACAGGTATTTGAAATTCTGACTTTAAATTGAGATATAAAAATCATATAAAGAATAAGCGTATTCCTATATTATATACCCAAGAGACTGGAGATGTATATACTACAGAGATTGGAAACTGCCTCTTTCTCATACCGAAGAGCACCCGTGTCGGGTAGTCTATTTGGACGACATCAATTTTATTGCAACGGCCTACAATATCTTTAGAGGATTTCCGAAACACAAATTACGGTGGCCATTACTTGCCATCGAATATTTGTATGTTAAATTTAGATATTTCTTAGAAGGCCTTTTTCAACATAATTTAATTATCAATATTTTATACTGTTGTCCTTAATTTAGAAGTCCATCTTTATACTGAAATAGATTTTTATGAATTTAAGAAATCCGTGGGTAAAGAATGCACATTGTGATATGAGGGCGACTATAATTAGTGAGTGTACATACAAATTATGATTGTTACCCTGTGATGAGTGCAGGTGTGAGTTTGGCAGGGTATGTCAATATGTCGTGAACCTTTATCTAGAATTTTAATTAGCCAAAGGAGTAAGATTACAATTACTAGTACCAATCCCCTAAGGCTTTTACTCCTATCCGCACCTGCCTCCCTTAGTTCAGCTCCCGTAAGATCTCTTCACTGGTATGTCACCTTCAAACCTGTGATGACCTCCACCCAGGGGTTACTTGGGTCAGGTACGAGTGTCCAATTATAAGCTTTTATACTCTTAACACTTTATTACGGTATGTCAATTAATATTCAAATATTTTATAAAGTCAATATATCAGAAGAAAAACAATAAAATATTATAGAATTTAATCGCTGAACCGATTTAAAATGGACCATCTTAAAAAAACAGAGTTTAAACGAAAACCTTTTTTTTCTCTCTGTATTATAATGTAATGGCTGCCAGTGATGACTTCTCATTCTGAAATCACGGTATATTCTCAGATGAATTTAGCAATGTCGTAGTTATTTCACGAAGCTGAATCTAAGAAGCGCAACATAAAATATATTTAGGGGATAGTACGTTGTTTTGAGTGGCTATACTGGCGATTAGAACATGAAATTTGGTTTGAACTCGTGACCGATAGGTCGAGAGTTTAAATCAAATTACATGTTCTAATCGCCAGTATAGACACAAAAAACAATGTACTATCCCCATTCTAACACACCTTAACAAATATACTACGCTAATATGTTTAGAAACAGTGTATTTTCTTGTACAAAAGTACATAGTAAAGTACTTTGTGACCTGAACTGGTGACGTGTCATTCTGCAGCGGACTGACCAATCGGAAAGAAGCTTTCAAAACTCGGTCATTTGAAGAACAAGGAAGTGTTTACTTTTTACTTTTTTTAATTCATTCAACAAATACATTTCATAGGTCATTTCTGTTCTGTTGCCTGCTAGCCTTATCAGCGGGTTTTGCTAAAAGGCGAGCTTGTTGCCATATTGTTTTGGTTAGAAACGTGGCGTGGCTTAAGTGAGATGGGAGGAGCTTAACACGATTGATCATGATTCTATCGCAGATTAGAACATGGTCTGTATCCAATCAAAACAAACGTTGTAAACGAATCGTGTTAGAATGTAGAATATAAATCACCAAACATTTTAAAAATTGACCGTCTAGAAAAAATGAAGTTTAAACAAAACCTTGCCTTTTTTTCTCTGTATTATAATGTAATGGCTGCCAGTGATGACTTCTCACAAAATTAAAAATATTCTCAGATGAATTTAGCAATTTTTTTGTAACCAGGTGTAAGCGTACGTGTCCCCATGTACGCGTATGTACGTGCATGGTGAGCGAGACGCGCATGCGCGAGATATTTACCTGTCCCCGCACCTGTATACGTGGCGTGACTCAATGATACGACACCTCACAGAGCAGACGTATTACCCTTCACTGATCCCGGCTGTCTCCTGGTAAGTCATTGTAGATATCATTACTCATATTTCACAATGTCTATTTCATATGTATTCCATTTCTCATTTATACATTGTATGTGATTACCTGCAATGCGTTATTTGTGTTGCAGGCTCTTGTCTATGGAATAAACATATTAAAGAAAGAAAACCTACGACTTAAACTCATTTGTGGTTGAGAAAGGGGTACATTTTGTTATTTCACAAAGCTGAATCAAACAAGCACAGCACAAAAAATATTGTAGAATATAAATCACCGAACATATTTAAAATTGACCGTCTTGAAAAAACGGAGTTGATACATAAACGAAAGCTGATACCACTTATATTCCGTCTTTGCGTATTGCAGAGTTATCTTCTCTTGGGAGCAGGTATTGATTGTTACATCATTGGTTTGTGCGAGAAAATTACATCGTTTTCTCAAAACAAGTGACGTAACAATCAATACCTGCTCCCAAGAGAAGATAACTCTGCAATATGCAAAGACGGAATGGGCGACTGCAGCCCAAGTCTCGCAACGGATCTCCAAGAACAATAGGCACTTGAAAGCGTGCGTTAGCGATCAAGATCTGGGCGAGTTGCCAATCTTTGGCTTTATATGTCTCTGTTGTATACCCGTATTTTTTGTATGATTTTTATCTCAATTTACAGTCAGAATTTCAAACACCTGTGCAACTGGATTTAATCCATCAACATTTCATTATTAAATCAAGTTTTGGAGTTATGGTTTGTTAGCATCGGGTTTCAAATATTTAACCATACCATACCTTCCTCTGTGAAGTAAGCACTGTCGAGAAAATGAAGTAAAACTTCTAAAGAGTGCGCTTGTACAACATCTTCAGGTCTTTCATTGTTTATAAAGTAGTCAAGCAGAATTTGCAGACCCTTCTGAAAAATGAGAGCGACTGGATATGCTTCAGGGTAGAAATCTACACTACAGTATGCATCTGAAAACGAAGCACCATCAGAAGCATTGTTATTGAGCACCTTCACTGGGTTTATTTTCATAAACGTACGTTTAAATTTCTGATCAAGCAAAGGTGTCAGTCCTCCAAGACATACGTAGGCTCGTTCGGAATTGAAAGTTTCGTGAATATGTCCAGCAGGTGAAGTACAACGATCGACTCTGCATTGCACTTGCTTTGGATGTGAGCAAAATGATAGGTTTTCTCCACTTAAATCACTGGGTCTTTTCCCCGCCATGTTGTTGTCGGAGATTTCGGGTGCGACTAATTACAGCCCGGTAGAGCCCGGCATAGCCCGGTAGAGTCCAGTAAAGCCCGGTAGTGATATATTAACCGCCCGGGCGTTTGTCTTCACTTATACACCATTACAACTATATATTTTGCATCGTTTGTAACAATACGAATGTAAATACCAAGGAGTGATGAAACAATCTTTAAATTTGAGCGAGTTATAACTATTTGAAATTAGTGACATCGCAACAACCCACTGGAGAAGTTATTAGTTATCTCCGCGTTAAAACGTGATAATTATTTCCGGTCATGTTGCTATCTAGTCCGAATTATTCTGACGTTTTATCGACTTTTTTATATCGGTCTGTCGTTAATCGACGACAGACCGATATAAAAAAGTCGATAAAACGTCAGAATAATTCGGACTTGCTATCATGGACCCCTACCTATCTATGAAAATATTCTCATGCTCAAGCTTGACGCTTGGCTTCTGTCCTCAAATACTTTCATTGCAACGCGCTAAAATTTTAACTTAAGCTAAGCTTTTGAGCAATGAACTTTGTTTAAAATCAGGAAGCTTTTCTGTTTTCCGACGGATTCATGTGAAAAAAAAGTGAAGAAATTATATATGATCTAATTTATCAAATAACACAAATACATATTTGTAATTCCCGACGACATATAGGCACTGACTGAAAAGCTGTCACAAGGCAGTTCAATTATTAAGTACACTAATTCTCGTCCTGTATGTAACCACGGGCTTAGATAGCATCTAATTCGTGATGTAACTTACCTCCATATTCGACTACATCAATGTCCAGTAACACGCGCATATACCTCGTTATACTGCCTCCATTTATCAAAGAGTGAGTGCTGACGAATAAAAATATAAAGAAATTCTTCAGAAAAAGGGACCATGGATATTATAAGCCGTAAGCGAGGCAGCAAATGAAACGGGGGACACTATGCATCGAAGATTTACTGTTTGTGAAGAAGATAATGTACGAACTTTCTGCCATACATGTGTCGCATGCATATGACACGTATATATCTCGTTTTAACGAGATAAAATATCGCATTATTTAAGCATTGGACTGCTTTCAGTTGGCATGCTGTATTGCAAAGGCATTCATATTGCCTATAAATGACAATTGAAAGCAGTTCAATACTTATATTTACCATTTTTGGAATCTGTTCATCTCATAAAAAAATCAATTACACTTATTGCTATTTGGTATTTAGTTTAAATAATGTATGTATCGTGTATGCTTGTTCATTAAATAGAACACCAGTCGCCCAGGGATGGTCAGTAGTATCAAATGAAACAATTATGACGTCATAATAATGACGACGTCAACAATCGGTCCATATGGCATTCATAGCCTATATAAATGCCAACTTAATTTGGCAGGGTTATATAGTGGCAATGCCATTCGATGGTAAATATAACGAGATGATTAGCGCGGTTTAAGGTGATGCAAGTAACTAACGCTTTATAACGAATAATTATTGCATTTTATGGGATAACAATAACGCGCTATAACGAGATAATTATGTCGATTTGTGGTGCGTATTATTGCTTCAATTTGAAATATTGAATTTAGTATATATTTATACTCCTTTTCAGAATATAGATTAACCCATATTTTACTGGGAGGTCCCGGTTGACCTATGAATTTGATAAAAAAAAAAATGAAGATTTCACACTAAATTTAATGTATATACATTAATAAGAATGTTTGATTTATATGCATGTTATGCTATTTCACAGCACTTGCGTCTTCATAGATTAACATATATAACTGATAGAGTTAATTTGCTGGGTACTTAATTCAAATGTCCATGTTTGCAATTTACTACCTTTTCATATCAATATACAGTCAATTATACCAAGAATGACAGTTACAAGTTTCTTTTGCACAAAACATCTTTTACAATCTTTTTCCCCCGATCTCTAGAGTGTTAGATCAACATAAGATTATTCCAGGCAATGTTACAGAAAAAAATAAAACATAACAAATATAATTACCGGTAGTTTATTAGCGGAGACCCGATCTTGTTTTGTGCAAAAATCTGTAAATATTTAACAGATATGTACCATTTCAAAGTCGTTATACTATGTGGTATCTGATTGTGGTAGCAGTGGTTATTGTAGAGATTAACATGACGTATATTTATTATTTAACGTTATCTAAGAGATTTCAATAAACTGAGAAAAACAAATACAGGTAGCAAAATATACATTCAAGTATGCGTTGTTTTTCCAGATGCAAATTACATACATCTGTATCTGCTCATTTTGTAGAGTAAGTCTGCAGGGCGCTTCCAGCTTAAATTGTCATGAAAAATGACATTAAGAGTAAGACTCTTATAAATAATGCGATAAGCTATTATTTAGCATAGCCAACTTACAAAGGCATCGGTAATGCACAAAATCAGGTCAGAACAACTGGGCTTGAAGTGATCTTATGTGTTAATACTAGTATACCATACACAGTTTTGGTATCATACTATTAGTTATCTGGGATTGATATGGTTTTGGGGATTTCTTTCAAAAATAACTTATGAATTGTGTGGACTTCAAATATCAAGATTCAGGAGTACTTCCTTAATTATAGCAAGGTACTCGTGTCCTCCACCACCTAAACATGGCACGTCCTTAAATGACCAAAGCTTTTGATTGGACGTAGAGCTCAATTAAAAAATATATATTGTGGAGCTTTAAATAATCTATGGACAAATAAACAACCATATTTGCAACATATGGCATGTATAATAGCCAACCAATACATCCATATTTCAGAAGTTTTCAAAAGTACCATGAACTTTATTTTACACATCATGTACATTGAAAAATATTTCTATCTTCTTGATGATTCTCAAAGCTAATCTTTGAATAATTTAAAAAAAATACCTCTATAAGTTCAAAATTAAGTACTCTCCTTATTCAGCAAGGACAAACGAATTATGAATGTGTTGATCTCCAGTATATAACCACATATTTCAATCTGGACTGCTTAATGGTACAAAAATGATTTCAGTCAGGACTTTTTTTTATCAAACTTATAACAAGTATACAACATTGAAAATTTAAATAAACTGGATACCTTTTTAAATTAGGCATATATACTAAAAATTCCTTTGAACATATCATTTAATCAAAATTATCATTATTTTCCCTTAAAAAACAAATCTGGATTTCGTTTTTCGGATAATTACTTACTTTATGTTTACAGAATTCGATGCTGTGCGCTAGGCCTAACTGTGCTATTTGAAAATTAACCTTTTGCTTATTTATGGCACATTTCCGTCCGTTTCGGTAAATCAGTCTAAACTGCGTGATTTTAAATCTTTAGAAAACTTGTATTGGGTAAAGACAACTCCCAATCTTTAACACATGTCCCAACCCAAGTGGATTATAAAAAAGCACATGTAGGTTCATTCTCTTGAAATAATGCCAATTAAAGGCAAGTTGCCCTCAATTTCGGTTAACGACATCGTGCTGTCAATTGCGTATTTTTTTAATTTTTTTTTTAAATAGATGTAAATGAAATACATGCCCAATATTTTGCATATTAATCTAGTTGGTGATGAAGAATGCATATACTGGTGTCCATTCTTTTGAAATTGTGGTAATTTAAAGCCCATTTCTCTCCGTTTCAGTAAATCAACTCCATTCCGGTCCATTCCGGTAAATACCCAAGCCCCAAGAATTTAACTTGTCAGACGGTAGGGAGCAGACAACTTCTGGAGACCAGGCGAAAGGTTTGGGCAAAAACTCCAGTATTCAACTGGGAAGTGACTATGAACTCAGATTACTTAATATGATAACAATACCAAACCAAACCATTGACGTGAATGGAATCAGTTTCTTATTAACGCTTATTAAGCATTGACTTGGGCGATGTATATTGTAGTGTTAGACATAGTGTACCGTATTCGTGCAAACTTTACAAATAAACCTCGATCAAAATGTATGACAAAAGGAATGTTTGTTCATCCTTGTTTCTCCCTAAGTATGTTTACTCAAAAGGTATTGTGCATCGATCTGAAAGAACGCACTTCTTAATCACGCTTATATGGCTTTGATAAGGCAATCTTTATCGTAGTATATATGACAACATGAACCATATATCGATACATTTTTAGAGCTTAACTTCGTTCGCAGAGAATGACGTCATTGTTTCTCCCTAAATCTGTAATCGGTCACTAGGCTGACGTGAATGACAGCACGTACTTCAAAACGCGTCCTTGTCATTTACTCGGGATACGTTGATGTGTTTTAACACACAGGGTAACCGTGCAAACTTGACAATTCAACCTAGTCAACAGTCAAGGACATCATTGGTATGTTATTACATCCTTGTTTCTCCCTATGTCTGTTTTTTCATCAGTAATCATCCGTTGACATGGATAACTTACTGGCCAATTTTCGGTGCTTTGAACCTCCTTATTATTTAGAAGACGATGTTAATGGTTTTAAACACATTTGATCCTTGTTATCTTTTAAGTAGGTCAAGGTCATTTTTAGGCAACTTTATAGCACGTCATGCCAGGTACCAGGTACCTGGCAAAGTATTAGTAATCTGGGCCTCCTGGTTATTTAGAAGAAGTTGTTTAAAATGGTTTTCATAATTTTGAACCCTGTGACCTTGAAAGTTGGTAAAAATATTAATTTCTTTAAAAGTTATTGAGCGTTGAGATCTGGAAAAAGTTTTGGAGAAATTTCATGAAATTATAATTGAGGTAGGTGTGGCCATGCTTTTTTACCGATCGGAAAATAAGAAGTCTCTTGCACACCACATTATGCCATTAAACACTTGTACCAATTTTCGTTAAAATTCACCGCAGTTTCGAAACAAGAGCATGGTACGCTCACCTGGTATTAATCTCACAATTGTAACCTTAAAAGTGGACTAAAATAAAGCTACAGGCAAACTATCAGTGTCTTGACTTTAGTCATTCAGACGATTTAAACACATTTGACCCCTATGACCTTGAAAGTCAAACATTGACATTGAATTGAACAAACTTTATAGCATTCGTCCCAGAATGCAACTTGTCAAATATCACCACCCTATAAAGGCCCTATACCTTTTGTTTACTGAGAAGATGACTTTTAAGATTTATGCACTGTGGACCAGATGTGACCTTAAAAGTGTGTCAAGGTCATTCACATGAACAAGCAATCACCCTGGACACTTTAGTTATTCAGAAGAAGTCGTTTTTAAGTGATTTTAAGACAAATAACCCCTGTGACCTTGAATATGGGCGAAGGTCATTCATTTGAACAAACTTGGTAGCCCTTCATCCCAGCATACTACTGGACAAATATCATCACCCTGAAGCTTTTGGTTATTTAGCAGAAGTTGTTTAAAAGCTTCAACACATTTCACCCCTTTGTGACCTTGAATATATGTGAAGGTCATTCATTTGAAAATAGCCCTTATTCCCAGCATAATGTTGGCCAAATATCATCGTCCTGAGCCTTCTGGTGTTTCAGAAGAAGTTATTTAAAGATTTTAACATATTTGACCCCTGTGACCTTGAAATTGGGCAAAGGTAATTCATTTGAACAAATTTGGTAGCCCTTCATCCCAGCATTCTAATGGCCATATATCATTAGCCTGGGCCTCTTGGTTATTCAGAAGAAGTTGTTTAAAGTAAAAAGTTGACGGCGAACGGACAGACGCTGCACCATGGCATAAGCTTACTTGAGCTAAACACGTTTTGGAAAGGATTTTGGCAGCAGAGTTATGAATCAAAACATTTGGGGTCTTAATAACAAGTGCTAATTGTAATATAACCATCTTCTAACAACCTGCAATTGCTTCCACGTAATGTGAAAAAAAGCCGTTTAGCGCTTTTAGCGAGAGAAAAGTTTCGGCTTAAACATCAGAAATTCCATGGAATAACAGCCAGTGTGAAGTTTTGAGGTTGTTTGGCCCAAGGAAACTGGACTTAATTATCACATGGAAACAGTTTTTCTAATTGTAGTAACAAATATTGGTAAAGGAGCACTGTATGCAACTCCAAAAAACTCTAGTTATTGCACGGAAAAATATTTTCTAGTGACCTTGAATTTTAACCTTCCGACCTGAAAAGCAATCCCAAGCAAACACTAAAGGTATGAAAGCACTGTATGTAGTCTGATCTCGATCAGCGTAAAGAAACTTAAGTTATTGCACAGAAACAAATTTTCTATTTATAGTAATGTGACCTAACTTTTGACCTTCAAACCTGAAAAGCAATCCCAAGCAAGCACTTTTAGTAAGGAAGCACCTTAAAAAGATTGATTTAATCAAATCTAAGGAACTCAAGGTATCACACAGAAACAGATTTTCCATTTATAGTAACGGTGACCTTGACTTTTGACCTTCAGACCTGAAAAGCAATCCCAAGCAAACACTAAAGGTTTAAGAAAGCACTGTATGTAGTCTGATCTCGATCAGCGCAAAAAACTTAAGTTATTGCACAGAAACAAATTTTCTATTTATAGTAATGTGACCTAACGTTTGACCTTCAAACCTGAAAAGCAATCCCAAGCAAGCACTTTTAGTAAAGAAGCACCTTAAAAAGATTGATTTAATCAAATCTAAGGAACTGAAGTTATCACACAGAAACAGATTTTCCATTTACGGTGACCTTGACTTTTGACCTTCAGACCTGAAAAGCAATCCCAAGTAAGCACTTAAGGTAAGAGAACACTGTATGAAGTCTGAGCTCGATGGACCTAAAGAAACTCAAGTAATCACATGGAAACAGGTTTTCTATCTATAGTTACAGTGACCTTTCACCTTAGTTACAGTGACCTTTTACCTTCGGACCTGAAAAGCAATCCCAAGCAAGCACTGGTAAGGAAGTATGTAATGAACTCCATCCATCAGTGTTAGTATCTTTGACTATGTATAACTGTATCTGCATGAATTGATCTTTATCTCCCTTTGATGATATTAAAGATTAATTCATGCTGATCCAGTTATACATAGTCAAAGATATTGACACTAATGGATGGAGTTCATTACATAAATTTTATACTTGCATCACATTTTCAAGTGAACAAGAACTTAATCACACTGTCGCTGAAATTCTTCAAAGAAAAATAAACTTTAACGGTTCAGATCTAAGAAAAAGAAATAAGATAATACATCTTCAAAATTTGGCATTCATTTATTCATTAACTCATATACACATACACACAAATATCATGCAGTTACATTCAAGTTCATTTCAATGATAGTTGCAATGTACATGTCATAAATGGCATTTCATGTATTACGGTATTGACATAGGCCCTAGCGGCAGGCTCCTATAACATGTATGACCGTGTTGGTATTCGTATAGGCCCCAGCCGCGGGCTACTGTACATGTATGACTGTGTCAGTATTGGTATAGGCCCCTGCCCCAGGCTACTGTACATGTATAACTGTGTCAGTATTCCTATAGGCCCCAGCCACAGGCTACTGTACATGTGCGACTGTGTCAGTATTGGTATAGGCCCCAGCCACAGGCTACTGTACATGTATAACTGTGTCGGTATTCGTATAGGCCCCAGTCACAGGCTACTGTACATGTATAACTGTGTCAGTATTCGTATAGGCCCCAGCCACAGGCTACTGTACAATTGTGCGACTGTGTCAGTATTTGTATAGACCCCTGTTCCAGGCTACTGTAACAAGCATAACAATGTGGGTATTCGTATAGGCCCCAGACACGGGCTACTGTACACGTGTGACTGTGTCGGTATTCGTATAGGCCCCAGTCACAGGCTCCTGTACATGTATAACTGTGTCAGTATTCGTATAGCCCCCAGCCACAGGCTACTGTACAATTGCGCGACTGTGTCAGTATTTGTATAGCCCCCTGTTCCAGGCTACTGTAACAAGCATAACAATGTGGGTATTCGTAAAGACCCCAGAAGTGGGCTACTGTAACATGTATAACCGTGTCTGTACTTGTTTCCAACACTGTACACGTGCGACTGTGTCAGTATTCGTATAGACCCCTGTCCCAGGCTACTGTAACAAGTATAACAATGTGGGTATTCGTAAAGACCCCAGAAGTGGGCTACTGTAACATGTATAACAGTGTCTGTACTTGTTTCCAACACTGTACACATATACCTTTTAAGCTATAAGCTTACAGTCAAACAAGTTGCTATGATAATACACAGAACATCTGTCTGAAGGTCACCTGATGTAAAATCAACGGTCTCAGGGATCATTTCAGACTCAGTTCTTTGGGCTTTTGTTGGTCGGTTGGATGTGTTTCCACAGCAATGCAACAGATGCTGGTGAAACAAAATCTCCTTTTGTTTCTGCCTTTTTGTAATATTCCAGACGCTCCTTCAATTCTTCATGTAATCCTGACTTGTCAAGATCAACTTTAGCATGCAGATTTTTCTTAGTAAAAATAGTAAAGTTCAAGAAAAGCCAAATGACAACTATGGTAGTTACATTTAGCTGATCAGCTGTCTCACCTGGACTCCATAATGTTAGTTCTTCCTTGATGTGCAGTAAGTAGTCATTTTCAGTCATACAGACAAATAGTAACATGGTCTGATGTGGTTCCAAAAGTTGGAATCAAGAAATGTGATAATGTATCCTTATGCATGTTAGCTTGAGCAAATCCATTTGTTATAGCTTCAGCTAAGATCTGATTTAAGACTTTTTGATCCAGGAGAACACCGTCACGTTCCACAGGTTCCTCTGCATCTGTATCAAGATTTTCCTCCTCTTCACCTTCTTCTTCCTTTCCTGTTTGTCTCTTTGCCATTGCTACAGCGATTGTGTGGCTCAGGAGGATATCTACTCGACCATGCCATGTTCCCTGTGACCCTGTATGAATAAGAAAGTTTAGAAGTGAATGCTTTCTCTGCCTATTCGTTGGATTATAAACCACAAAATGGCTTCACTAGTTTGTGAATGAAATGTTATCTGAAACCGATTTTTTTATTGAACATGTAGGTATTACTGTATAAATTAATCTCATTAACCTCATTAATTATTCGTAAAGATGCACAAATCACATCGGTTGGCAAACTTAGCATGAAACCCAAAGAGTGCAGAAGATGGGTGGAAAGACAGAGGAACATAAACAATGTTATCAAGTTTGAAAGAATATTTGCTAGTTATTAAGAGGAAACTGCAGATAATGAGGTTTTTCGTTAATCAAGGGGCCATAACTCCGCCAAATGGAGTCCAATTCTATTGGTTGTCGATCTTGGCCGCGCCCTTTATGCGTTGAACCATGTTACTAAGTTTGAAGACAATCTGATGATATTTGCGAGAGCTAATGAACAGAAACGGCAGAAAATTAATTTTTTCGTTATTCAAGGGGCCATAACTCCGCCAAATAAAGCCCCCTGAAAGTGATTACCAAACTTGGCTGAGCCCTTAAGGCAGTCTACCAAGTTTGAAAAGAAAATTGGTTGACATTTGTTGCAGTTATTGCATGGGAACGAAGTGTGACAGACAGACAGACTGACAGACAGACGCACCCAAATTAATATTCCCCATTACAGTGAAAGCGGGAGATACAAAAATTGCATATAGACTAAAGAAGGCACCACCTGGGCTGTAAGACAGTCGCATTTTGATGATGGACAGCAATTTCTGTATAACCCATATTTTTCATACAAATATTTTAACAAACAAGGACATAGTCATTCAGATTCCCCGCTGAGGACAAATTGGAAACATCTTAATGGTAAAGTGGTAGTCGAGCAAACAAAATAGTGGTCACATCATTGTACAGTTAAACATGAAAAGTGCTCACTCAGTCATAGATTGATAAAGGGACCAATTGGTCTTGATAAACCACAAAATGGCTTCACTAGTTTGTGAATGAAATGTTATCGGAAACCAATAGGAGTAATGCATGAGTTCCCATATAAGGAGATATTAAATTCCATATAAAGATGGAGTTATCAGATTCCATATACGGTCAAAGAGTCCATATAAGGACATATAGGGAGCTACTTTCGTTTCTGCAATTCTAGTTAAGCAAACTTCGTAGTATGCTTGACCCATTTGACACCTATGTTACCTAATGCATGTGTCAAAAATAAATATGAACAAGCAAGTTCTTGGAATTTATATCCCCCACTTGCAGGACATATTGTAGAAACATTATCGAGGTTAGGTTTAAACATGTGAGTATCGATCGCGCTGTTGAGACATCATGTATAGCTTGAAACTTAAAGAAAAAAAGGCCTTATACAGTAATTCAAATTTTTATTGAACATGTAGGTATTACTCTATAAATAATCGTTTAATTCATCAGAATGTATTAACTTCATTAATTATTCGTAAAGATGCACTAATCACATCGGTTGGCAAACTTAGCATGAAAACAAAAGAGTGTCCGAGATGGGTGGAAAAACAGAGGAACACAAACATTGTTATCAAGTTTGAAAGAATTTGGCTAATATTTGTTAGAGTTATTAAGCGGAAAATGCAGATAATGAGGTTAATCAAGGGGCCATAACTCCTCCAAATGGAGTCCGATTAAAGTGGTTGTCAAACTTGGCCGAGCCCTTTAGCGTGACAGACTGACAGATGGACAAACCCAAATTAATATCCCCCATTTTGGTGAAAGCGGGGGATAAAAACATTGCATATAGACTGGAGGAGGCACCACCAGGGCAGTAAGACAGTCGAATTTTGATGACCCATATTTTTCCTACACATATTTTATCAAACAAGGACATAGTCATTCAGATTCCCCGCTGAGGACAAACTAGAAACATCTTAATGGTAAAGTGGTAGTCGAGCAAACAAAATAGTTGTCACATCATTGTACATTTAAACATGAAAAGAGCTCACTCAGTCATAGCTTGATAAGGGACCAAATGGTCTTGAAACGTTGTGATACGTTCGATTCGTATATTTGTGTACTCTATAAAGTCAAATTTGATACACATATGTGCATTCACCTCTTTATATTCAGCAATTGTATATATGGTTTTAGGGTGAGATATTAATCATTTCCAAGTTAACCTTTTTTGGTCCCACCCCTCAGCCCAATCTAATTAAAACTAAATCTTCACATATTGGTCCCATTTATTGATATGTTGCCTGGAAAATCTAACAACAACCCACCAAGGGTCACATCAGAGGTCAACTTCAATACACAATTGCCCCATCCCTTAGCCCTCTGGGGGTTCAGCCCCACTGTTTGTACAATTTTGAATTCTCACCACCTATTTGGGCCAAATGAATTAACAATGCCCCCAAAAAAACTAGCAAAGAAGGTCCCGATGACCTTTTTCTATATCAGATAATTGTGTCAACGATATACTCATATGGAGCCTAAGTACACATAAGGACCATTCAAAAATCATACCAAATTTTACTTAGAAGTTTCATAACCCAATTAAAGGGGTGTGTGTGTGTGTTAAAGTGAGGGGGGCCCGGGGGACCATTTTATATCAATTGTGGTAGTATAATCACAGACATTGTGAATGCATGTTTGTGTCTTTTATTGTGTATTATTTCTATATTGAAAGAAGATCAACCAGCTGCATTATAGGTCTGTGAACATTGTACTCACAGATATAAGGATAATTACTGTAGTTGTGTGTCAGGGGGTGGTAAAGCATCTCACTATGTTCACGAAAAATATCCCTCAATACTATCATGATTAATTTTAAACTAAGTGCTAATTTTATCGGATATTTTTATGTACTGCCTTCAAGTTACATCACATATCAAAACTTTGAAGAAAGGTTCCAAAAATAGCATGAAGTTCTGTCAAAATAAGTCCATTAACCCTTTTTTCTGACGGTGGATTCACTCACCAAATGATGTAATGGAGTGACCAACAAATGTCATACGTATAGCTGGTAATTGTCAGGAAAAAATGAAATGATAAAATACAGTAAACTTTACCCTCTCTCCAGGAACTGAAACTGAAATTTTTATACGACACTCTTGCGTCATGAAGGTAAAAGATAAATGTTTTGTCTGACATACATGTGTGCAGTATATTTCAATTGATAAACAATTTTAACCTTAAAATTGTAGAATTTTTGTTTAAACTATGTGAAGAAAAGGTATATATGCAGTATTATGTATTTTTACTGTTCAACTTTAAAGGAAACATAAAAATAGGGTGAATATTTTGAAGAAAAACGGCTCTTTTTTTTTTCAAATATGGGAATTTTGAAGTACATAGGGGGAATTTCAAGAACAGGGAAATTTTCTTCTGTAGCGGAAACTACCCATAAACAGTAGTGAATCAAGCCTAGATTTATCCCATGATGTCATAAATAATGAAACTGAACCAAAAAGAGCTTACCTACTGAAGTGTTTCCTTCAGAAATTCTGGCCTTACAACCACAGCCACATTCTTTTGGAACTTGCTTTGCATATTCATCAACTTCATACATCTTGCCTGGTATTAATTGTGAGAACAGGTGATGGGCCAATGCAACCATAACTTGTGTCTCCTTATTTCCATTTGTTGGAGGAGTGGTTGTGATGAGTGTCTGAAGTGCCTTTCCATGTTTTTTTCTCTCTGGAAAACAACAATTGCAGTACTGGTTATTAGTATTGAAAATATTACATGTGGTTTGGTTTGTTTGTTTTACGTCCTATTAACAGCTAGGGTCATTGAAGGACGTGCCAGGTTTTGGTGGTGGAGGAAAGCCGGTGTTCCCGGAGAAAAACCACCAACCTACGGCCAGGAACTGGCGACTGCCCCATGTAGCATTGTGTCTTTCGTAGTTATGTCAATATCATGTAAACCTTTTCACTAGGAGAAAAAGTGATATCTCAATAACAAAGCCACAGATAACAATATACATATTACTGTAAAAGATGTGCATTAATTAGGTTGCCTTACAAGCCTCAGCTGTAGGAAATTTCCTTTTGGCGCAGCAGTAGAGCATTGGGCTAGAGAACAAGAGGTCATTGGTTCAAGCCCCGGAAAGAACTCTTCAAGAGTTTTCCAGGGGTCAAAGTGATTCCTATGCAAGTATAGCTGAGTATTTTTGTCAATACTCTCCGGGTCCATATGTGGGCACCAATATAACAGAGGTCATTATTATGTCAACGCCTCTGCTAGGAGGAAGAACCTGGGAAGTCTAGCTTACTAGTCTTACGCTCTACCGAATGAGCTAAAGAGAAATCTCCCTAGCTGAGTTGGTAGGAAGCGGCTGGTATTTACTAGTTAAATTATCGTATAAGAAACATTGCATAATTCTTCAACATGGTGAAAAGTTTTATCAAAATTGGATGTTAAACGAAGTCCGGAACATTTTTTGAAAAACATAACATAGAATCCAATGGGAAAATAGTGTAACGTGATAGACTTATGGCGCTTCACTGTATAGCATAGAATATATAGAGGATATCTAACAACTTGTCTACAGTAATACCAAATATATTTCACAAGTGTGGTTAATATTTTGATATCTTTCATGAGTATGCAGCACGAGTGATATTTATCACAATATTAGCCACACAAGTGAAATATATATTTGGTATTACTGAAGGTACTGTAAGATATTCTTTTTATAACATTTTATTACGAAAACCTAACCCGGAACACAGAATGACACATCAAGCTGACAATACTTGATCTGGATACTTTTACTACAAGCATGACTACCTATATATATATATATATATATAGACAACCCTATGAGACAAAAAGTCATATCTGCAAAAAAAATTATAAAATGTAAAAACTCATAATTATATCCCTTTATTTACTGAATTTTATTATGTAGGCACCTAAGTTAATGTTTTTGATAAAGTACACCAAATCACTATCATAATAACTATTTAGAAAAAGTCCTGTCTTATCAACTCAGATCAATGTGCATTGTTGATAAGCACGGAATCTACAATGGTGGGGAGTGGGGGAAATGCAGAGTTGTTTTGTCAACACTTTTCTTGATGAAAAAATATCATCACCACCTATGTAAGTTATACTTATGACCCTGGACTTGAAGAGGCTGACTGTTTCATTTGACATGCATGAGGTCTTTCCGTTTTGAGGGTGCTCGCATATGGAGCAGCCTGCCGAAGGAGTTATGGAAAGCAGAGATCTAGAACTACTCTGTTTTTGGCAGACTGACCTGTATGTGGGAAAGCCCTGAATGCGGATATACCCGTTGTATAGCCTAGCAAACCTGGTTCTTTTCTGTGATGTGTCAATGTGTTAGTGTGCTTTACCTGTGCAAATGTGCCTACACTGTGTAAATGTGTCTACTATGTGCAAATTAGCTTTCCATGTGATGGTTTGTTTTTATGTGCTTACATGCAAATGTGCTGAATGTGCTACTGTGCATATAATATCATGAAATGATGTGCTTGCCGTGTGCAATGTGCCTACTATGTGCAAAATACTTTCCATGTGATAATTTTGTTTCTTTCTGTGCTTACAGTATAGTACGTTTTTTAATTTTTCATGTTGTAATAAAAAAAATTGTCTCTATTATACTCATGGTTTTTGTCAAAATACAGGCTCTTTGTAGCTTATGTTGTATGTTTGCAAAATCGACAGAAAAAAAATATTCTTGTACTTATGGAGTTTTCTTTGATCCAATAGTTAGAATTGCTGACCTGCATAGTCTGTATATGCTTTCATGAAAATGAAACTTAACTTTGGAATTAAAAGCTGTGTTTTCCCAATAGAATTATTCTCCATGATAGATAACAGATGATTATTCCCGCCAGTAGAATCGTCTAATGTCTAAGACGGATTTTCTTGAGGCCTGCGTATCGTTAAGCTAACCAGGCTTTTACTAGAATTGTAACTTTTCCCATGGTAGTTTGCAATCAGTGTTTTGATTAGTTAAATCAGCAAAAGTGACAATTTTCATTAGCTTTTAAAGAATTGTTAATATTTCACAGGTAAAAATGTAATAAAACACAGATACATGTACAGTCGCACACGTAATCGATCATGGTTAACTTTTTCAAGCTTACCACGCAGGAATTCAAACAACGCCAAGAATGATTGTTGGGAACAGTCTGGGTATTTCTCGATAGCTTTTACTCCATTTGCTACAAAGTCTTTTAGAATAGACACATTCAGAATGTCCTTTATGGGAATCAGTCCACAGGTTGGAAATCCGTCTGCATGATCTTTCCGTACCGACTCCCGAACTTCCTCAATCACTTGAAGATAGACCGCTGCGTCGCTGAAAGATGTCCCTATCTTAGCATTACTAGTTTCTATAACTAAGTTGTAGAACCCCAGGGGGTAAGTAGTTTCAGTGGCAACCCACTCAAAAACTTGTTTGGCAATTTTCTCTTCTGTCGATTCGCTGTAGTGCTTCAGGTCTGCAGATTTTGTGGCCATTTTTCGAACCAGCCGAGTTTCGAGTCTCGCGTCTAATACCCATGTGCGACTAATCACCGAATCGGACTGAAACAGAAAGACTCGGAAACGAAAGAGAACAGAAACGGACCGTAACTCTATCGACAAGGAATGCAGCATCTATTTAAAGTGAATTAAATACCCTTTTGTCGATTCGCTGTAGTGCTACAGGTCCGCAAAGTTTGTGGTATTTTTTCGAACCAGCCGGGTTTCCGGTCTCGCGTCTAATACCCATGTGCGATAAACCACCGAATCAGACCGAATCGTACCGAATCGGACCGAAACAGGCCAAATCGGAACCAAAAAGGACCCTAACGTAACCGAAACGGGATACATCAGCTAATTCAAGGGAATTAAATACATTTCACATTGTGTGTGACCAAAGCAGACCCCAGTCATAACCAAGGAACCTAAACGAATTTTTTTTTTTTTAATTTGAGCTGTGTTTCTTGTAATAATATTTCTCGTGTATATGTTGTTATGTATGCCAACTACATATAATAATGGCATGTATTTATGTGATCGTATCATATAAATACAGAGCGCACGGCTAGATGTTCATAATGACGAGACATGTTTTTCACGTTACGTTATTTTCCCCTTTTTGTTTGTTCTTTTTTTCCAACCGAATTTTCTGACTTATTTTGATATTTTTGCTGAAAATTTATGCAATGGTTTATTAAAAATATTGATAAAGTTGCCCTTTTAAATGAGACATCCATTCTTTTTAACTTTTCGGTACTTCTGAAAGTCGTTTCGGTACTTTTGAAAGTTGTTTCGGTACTTCTGAAAATCGTTTAGGTACTTATGGAAACACACTTTGGTACCAAGTTTAAGTCAACGTCACCACTTTTTGCGTGCTGTATACCTTCAAGGGAAGTAACTCTAAGTCAAACTTGTGCTATAATACACGTGTTTGTATCAGATTTTTTGAAGTGGTCTTTGCTTGTTTTGGTACAGTTCATGTATATTTGATATAAGCACGAACTTGATATCTAATATGTCAGTGACATAAGTTTTTTTTTACACGTCATGAATCATGAATACCAAAAACAAAACAAGATTAATATTATTACATTGATGAATAATTTTATTTCCGTACATGGATAGCATATATTTATACTCGGTAAACAAAAATTAAAATACATTTAAAAACAGTTAACAACATAATTCACATCGTCATAAATATAGCTACTATTAAAAACTGTTCCCTTCCCCGTAAACTTTTCACATCGTCATTCCATAGCTACTATTACATACTTTTTCCCACGTTACCCTGTATAAGAATTCCCTTCCCCGTATATTAAACCACACTTCATAAATATAGCTACTATTAAAGACTGTTCCCTTCCCCGTAAACTATTCACATCGTCACTACACTTCAGAGAACAAGGGAAGCGGCCTTCCGTAGTAGCTGTGATGCTGTAAGTCTCCCCTGCTGGTAACGCTTCCACATCCGGAAGACGCGTCTCTACCTGTCGTGACCGCTTCCTCTGATGTCTTTTCAATTTCCCCTCTGTCACCACTTTTAGTTGCATGGGGATGGCCTCAGCTTCCCGGAACAGCAGATAAAATGGGACTGGTCCCCTCACGTTCACACGGGTGTTCAGGCGATGGTGCCAACCTTCGACGTCATTGTTGGTTCTCACAGCTGTGTTAAACACACACCAATTGCTGATCGGGAAGACTGAAAAATAAATAAAATAATTACTAAACTATACATTTCATTAATTCTTTGGATTGCATATATGCTGTTTTTTTTTTTCTTAACCTGTTATGCCATAGAAAAAAATCAATTGAGTCAAATTTAAGTAATGTTTTTGTCATTACGTCATTTTCGTTTTTTTCATCTGCGTACCTGTTTCTCATCCACGTCCTCTCGATGTAGTTCATCAGGTCCAAGATTGGTTTGGAGGTTGCCCGTTCCCGCAGGCTGTCGAATGCTCCCAAGATGTGCTCCTTGGGTAGGAAATGGAGTGACATTACCTGGCTGACGAAATCGTGGACCTTGCTCCGCTCCTCGTATGCTTTCTGTCGATAAAAAATACAATTATAATGAGAAAATATAAATGCATAATGATGGATAAAGACTGACCTCCTATTGCCAATTTTATGCCTGTATATATTGCGATTTCTGCAAAAACATGGAACTCGTGGAACTCATGGAACTGTAGACATTGCCCCGTCCATCTAAGCCGTGATAGCTTGTTACTGTGGCACTATATAATTACCTTCAACCCCAGCTCTTGGACTTTCCTGAATACTGCCTGCGTCCAATGGAAGGCACATCCCTGGATTTTCACGTTGGAGAAACGGTGCCTGATGGCCTGCCACAGTCCCGCTTCGTAATCCACGACGCATCTCTCTAGTCGAAACTCGGAGATCAGTGATAATAAATAACTAAGTATAGCGGGACATATATATAACATGTTTAATTAATAAATAGCTAAGTATAGCGGGACATATATATAACATGTTTAATTCATATTTAAACAATAATTTAATCCGAAATGGAAATCGCTAATTTTTAGCTAAGTGTAACGGGACATATATATAACATGTTTAATTCATATTTAAACAATAATTTAATCTGAAATGGAAATCCCTAATTATTAGTGATTTGTACTCACCAGTTGCACACGTTCTGTGCTGCCATCTACTGCACACGTCACACTGAAGGGCTTCCTGTCGAGGTCGAACAACGCCGTCACACTGAATACACGTATCATCCAAAGACATGATGAGTTTTTTGATAAATTTGATAGTTGGTGAATTCCCTCAACGTTGAGTTTCTCTCCTAAAGAGCTACTCCGATCTACTCGGAGCTACTCCGATCTACTCAGCTGCTCAGTTAAAAAAGCAAACGTTAAATAAACAACCATCGTGTATGTTGCGGGATCACGTTTGAAGTTCGAAAACAATGATTGACTGATCTGCTTGATTGTTTAAACAACTACAAAAGCAAACGTAAAATAAACAACCAACAATAGATAATATTTCTTAACTAATAAACGAAGTACCGAAAATTAACAACCAACAATACATGACAAATGAGAAATATTTATTAACTAAAAAAAGAAGTTCCGGAAAAATTGTTGAAGTACCGAAACAACTTACAAAAAGTACCGAAACTACTTACAAAAAGTACCGAAACCTCTTATTTTTGAAGTACCGAAACAACCGTGTACCGAAACGACTGTACCTGGTCGTTTAGGTACCCGGTCGTGTAGAGGAGCTCTATCGGTTTCTGTATTAGAAACCAACTTTTAACTTTAACTTTAATGTTATATTTTGTGTAAATGGCTCAGTTTTAAGAAATGGACAATTATGTTAAAGAAGTGTATTGGTTAGGTTGCCTTACCAGCATCAGCTGTACATGTAGGGACATTGGGCTGGAGAGGCAAGGATCACGGGTTCGAGCCCCAGCGACGGCACTATCTTTATCACTATTCCTCGTACTACTACAATTACATCAATATTATCAACATAATTGTGTTCTATTTGTGTGCCGAATACGTGAAGAAAAAAATAATGAGTCATCTTTTTCCTCTTATTTTTCCAGAGAAAATGGCATAATATGAAATCATGGCACGCATTTAGCTATAGAACAAATCATTATATTGTAATATACAACACTTGATATAGCGCCCTATCTAGCTAGACTAAGCGCTTTACAGTACATAGGTATACAATTTATACAATCGATACAATCATTATATTGTAATATATAACACTTGATATAGCGCCCTATCTAGCTAGACTAAGCGCTTTACAGTACACAGATATACAATGTATACAATCGATACAATTAGCATATATACATTAATCAATACAATATTTTGAGGAATTCGCAGGAGCTGCCTTATCAGGCGCTAACCTCTAGTCCTATGCCACCTGGCTAATATCTCCCTATGTGTGTATGTCGCCGTGTGTGCAGTAGATGTATCGTGTTCTGCTTGTAGTGGAACCGTGCTTCCAATGACATTAATTATAGTGCTACCTCACTTGAATGCTACAGCACAGATACCGCAACATCCAGCACAGACCATTTTATACTCCATCTGGGTTATTGAAGTTATGTGGGCTGCGGAAAAACACTTTCTCTGAATAGTCCATGCGTATGATGACTTTGGGGATAGAGCCCCGGCCGTCTGCGTGGAAGGCCGGAGTGTTAACAACTCGACCAATCCGCCCAAAATTTTACTGAAAAATAAACAGAATTGAAAAATGGCATGTCACTTTATTGGATTCAATGTTGAAAAGAAGAAAAAGACAATAATTGAAACTAACGTTTTAACATATATAAACAAGGAAATAAAATGTATCAATACAAATAAAAAATCTATATTTAAAATTTAATTGCGGGAAGATCTTTTTTTAGGAATATAAATATTACATTATAAATAATTATAAAAATGATGTTGTTGTAAATGCATAAATATATTTAAAATGAAATTGTGGGAAGATACATTATTTTATAGATATAAACACTACATTATAAATATAAAAATGATGTTATTGTAAATGCATAAACATATTGCGAAAACATCAGCTACAACACATTGCGTGCACCCAGGGCTTGGGATCGCGGACCCTGCTTTCTTAAGCCCCAATTTTTTTTCATAAATGATAAATATTATGTTTTAGTTTAAACATATTGTTTTGCCAAAATAGTGACAACAAGATTGGGCACAAGTTATTACAACATTATTTAAGCCCTTTCCTCAAATATATACATCAGATTTACAAACATGGCACAACTGGGTATCAAATAATATGTATAATAGTAGCATTACAACAACAGAAACAAAAAGAGAAAGAACAACATTGAACAGTCTCACAAATTGAGTATAGAAGTATAAAATGCCTTACGAATTAAAACCTACCGTTGGGCTTTATGAAAAATATCATTATTTTGTTGAGAAGACAGATCCGGAATACCAGATAACAATATATCTTAGGAGATTTCATTAACAAAATTTAGATTTTGAAACAATTAAAACCTCTGGTGTGTATAAACTGGACATTCAAAAAAGAAATGATAGGCGTTTTCACATGGAGATCTACAGACACAGGCGGGACTATCTACGATGTTGACTTTAAATAAATCATAATTTAGGGAACTGCAGTTGTACCTTAATTTAGTGTGAATGATATTTAGTTTTCGTTCACCATAACCAAAATAACTGGGCGATTTGGTGTTCAATTCTCGAGAGATGTCTTTTTTAATCTTCCTAAAGTGACTGATGATCTTCTAGCAGTATCTAAACTGTTCCAAGAGCGAAGCGTAGAAGGTAGGTAGGATGAATTTGTACTAGTAAGTCTGAAATTTGGTATTACAAAGTCATTGCTGTTTCTTAAAGGATATCTGACATTTTGGTTTACTGTATTGGGTAGAATTTTGTTTAAGAATTCAGGGGTGATAAAATTTCTCATTTTGTACAATAACTGCAGTTTCCTTCTTTTTCTCCTGTCTGAGAGTCCTCCTCACCCCGATTAAACATAGAGAGCATAATTACTAGCATAGGAAGGAAGACCAGTAATGATACGTGCGGCTTCACGTTGACATGTTTCTAACCTCTCACTTTCATTAATTGTACATCCGTCCCATAATTCACAACAGTAATCAAAAATTGGCAAAATAAAAGAGTTATATATATTCAACAAAGTTTCTCTTTTAAGAATATGTTTCAGACTTCTAAAAACATTTCTTTTCTTCATAACGGATGTATAAATAGCTAAAATATTATCCCCCCAATTACCTGCAGAATTGAAGACTACACCTAAATGCCTGTGTTGATCACTAAAATTCAATTATTGGTTGTTAAATCGTAATTCTAAATCTCCATCTAGTCCTGTCGCAGTAGAGATAAATAAAACATTGGTCTTACTAGCATTGAAATCTACTAACCATTTTTTGGCCCATTTACTTAAAGAATCAATGTCTAGGTTAAGGACAGTCTCTATTTCTTGACAGGAAGAAGATATGTGTAAGAGAGAAGTATCGTCTGCGAAAAGTCTAGAGGCAGAAAGCAATACATCAGATATGTCTTTAATATATACCAAGAATAATAATGGGCCTAAAATAGAACCTTGAAGAACTCCTGCCTTTATGAAACCAGCACGAGAAAGAGAATTCGATATAAAAACGTGTTGTTTCCCATTAGATAGGTAGTTGTTGATCCAATTCAATAGCTCGCCAGTTATCCCATAAGACTTTAATTTAATAATGAGCCCTTTATGCCATACACGATCAAAGGCCTTAGAAATGTCGCAGAAAACTAAACCGGCATGTTTTTTCTTCTTCTAAAGCTAGACAGATATTGTGATATATTTCAATGAGTTGATATAAGGTCGAATGATTCGGCATAAAACCGGACTGGTGTTGATAAAAGAAGGAGTTTTCCAAAAAATTGTTATGGATATGTTTAAAAACAACCCTTTCAAAAACTTTCCCAACAGTAGATAACAAAGATGCCTGTTCCCCTTCTTGAACAAAGGCATTACTTTCGCAAGTTTCCAGGCTTGTGGATATATACATCTGAAGTTGAAAATTAGTCGATGAGACAATGGACATTTTCATAGAACTTTAGACGAGCATTTTTCTTCATGTTATTAACGTTATTGCGCTGAGACTTAAATTTGTTGATATCAGAAGGGCTTCCACGGGATCTATATCATTTGTGTAATCTATCCCAAATCCTTATCCGTTTTCTAAGTTCAAATGACATCCAGGGTTTGTCGTTTGGCCAAACGGTCACTTCTTTGGAAGGTATAACTTATGCGGCAAATTCTAAAAAAATATATGTAAAAAGGTCACAGGCTTCGTCGACAGTATCACAGGTTGCAAAATTATGTTCCCAATCGAAATCTAAAATCTTATTAGTAAAGTTACCAAAGTCGGCAGATTTATAAAGCCAGACTTTTCTCTATTACACTGTTTTAATAGCAAAAGATATTTTGATTGAAGCAATACATGCCTCATGATCACTGATCGAATCATCTACTGTAATAACATTACTTTCAACACAAGTCAAAGTTTCAGATATGAAGATGGGGTCCAGGAGACTAGATCTCGTAGGACAGATACGAGTAGGTTCATTAATTAAACTTATCAGTCCGTATGTATTCATTATATCAGACAACACATGCCTATATGAAATAGTTCACAAATCCACGTTAAGATCACCCGTGACTATCAAATTGGGAGAAATAACTAGAGCTCTGTTTATAGATTCACGTAAATTGTTCCAAAAGGGTTGGACAGAATTTTCGGGCCTATAAATGGTAAAGAGAATTAAACATTGCCCTGAGAAATCAACTCGAGTCCAAATGACTTTGTCTCCTCTATATTCAAGGTCACGTAGACGCTTGACTTTTAACATGTCATTNATAAAAAAAAAAAAAACCCCCCCCCCCCCCCCCCGTTGAAAGTTATATCTAAGCGAAATGGTTCATGGTAACCGTCAATACGTAAAAATTCAGAAGCAACATGCTCGTCTAGATGTGTCTCGGTGAGACAAATGATGTCATACTCGCCTGCTATGTCTTCAGTGGCCTCAATTTTATTCCTAACACTTCTAACATTCAGATGGAAAAGAGATAATTCATGTGGGCCTAGGTTTAATTCAATGTCCATATGTGATAATAAAAGACCTAAATGAACACTAAACAAGATAAATTCTGATTTCATCCAACATCTGCCATATACTCTAGTGTAGAAGCCTCCGATGGCCAATCTATACGACATCATATCATTACCCATTATCTATGGGAACATTCTTATATAATCAAATCGGCAAACCGAAGACTTCCACACTAACAAAAAGTAAAGACCAGTTATAGTGAAAATGTGTTTGACTGAAACACGAAGAAAGAACATTGAAAGAAGATACTAGAAAGAACATAAGAATCAGAACAGACAATAGCTTGAGAACAAATGTTGCTCTCAGAACGATCATAAATATCGCAGTAATAGCGTTTGTTTGATCGACCGACGGATTTAAGTAATATGAAAAGGCAAAGCCTTAAAAGAGCGTAGCGTTTGTTGATCTATGATATTTACTGATTCAGAATACAACTTTCAGAATGAGATAAGATAAACTTTATTTAAAGTCGGCTAGTCGAAGAACAATAAAACACAAGCTCTAACGAGAATAAGATCGAAATAACAATAGGGATTCGGACCTTTTTATATTAAAGTCCGTTCTTGGAAGTATGGCAGCATGTTCATTTTTGAACATTATTTAACTTTTCCTGTCGGAAGATCGGATGTCCGAACGAGCCCCGCGGGCATGGGGTAAGTTCGGACAGGCATTCGGGTAAGTTCGGCCAATTGGAATCAGCTTAATTATGACGTCATAAAGCATGCAACGTCAGATTGTACCGCCAATTTTACGTCTTTTTATGTGTTTACTACATGGGCCGACCTTGCCACGGTATTATTGGTCGAACCTGTTCGGGCTCAAATTCATATTTCAATAAATTCTTATCGTACAGCAATATGGTAGTGAGTGATTGGCTTGGCTTTTATGTATAATCATTTGAAGCAGATCATATTACATATTTGACGATTAGTCTAAGTAAATGTATAGAGATATTAGTTGAAAAAATTAGATTAAAAAAAGAATACATTGTAATACTTTGATGTAACTGAAATTGTCTTTATATCGATATGTAGTCTCAATTACTGTTCCATCTGGAAACACCGGATTGAATTTCAAATTTTGTAACTGTCACCGAGGTTTGACAGGTAATGATGCCAAATAAAATAACAGTTTCTGTCTGTAACTAGTTATAAATCGGTACGCGTCGTGATAAAGTGATACGTTGCTGAAAAAGGGCGTTGCACTTGGTCTTTGGTCGGTTGTCTGGAAAATTATTGCTAATTTCGTCATAAATGCATTTTCCATTGCTTATTTTATGAGTGGTGATGCATAAATAATGTAAAGACTATATCTAGACTTTCAAAAATGTTAATTATTTCGTTCATATTCTCAACATATGTAAATCAAAAGCTGATGAACTATTAAATTATCTCTTTTTGATGATATCTCCCGGTAGAAATAACAACAGAACCGGGTTGATGACAAAAAAGATCTTCAGAAAATATCCGCATTTTTACTTTTTGTGCCTGTGTAAACTGAAGTAAAAAAAGTCTTGAAGCACCGACAAAGAGATAAATGCAACGGACATCAGTTCCATAATTTTCCGGTTATTTTTCATCCTTCCGGAAATAACCGATGAAGGCCGATGGATTGTGACGTGCTTGTGTCGTCATGGTATGATAATCTCTGAACGAAGTTTCATGCCTGTTAAGGTGGCTCCACACTTTCGCAATTAACCAGCAAAATTCGTTGAAACTTTCATATAATGGTTATGCAACTATGTAGAGTTAATTTTATGAAAATCTAAACATTCCGATAGTTTGGGGAATTTTTTGGAAAAAATACCAAAAAATTGAATTTTCGCCACTTTTAATATTTTCCGGTTTTTTTTGTGTGTGGCATTGTTCGGAACAATAAAAACAATAAAAAAATGAAAAGAAGCATTTATAATTAATCCTACAAATATTTTATTTATCACAAAATATGTAACACATGTTACACAAAGTGTTTTTTATTGAATTTGAACGGATAAAAGTGATTATCTACAAGCTAAAAGCAAACAGGACACACA
>NW_018405282.1:282562-283395 GCF_002113885.1 Mizuhopecten yessoensis
TACTATTGTTTACCAGGGGCCTGTTCGTTTATGCGGAACAACCGGTTTGACCGTTTATAAATGTAACAATTCCGGGTATAAATCCTGGCGGACCTACAAATGTGTATGCAAGACTTGCAAGGCTTTCTCAAGGCTCGCCTGAAAGCAGCATCAGATAACTAGGTCCTACCTTATTTAATAAACGAACAACAGTGGTCCGATCGCTTTGACCGTTTAAACGCAAACGGCCCAGGTGTTACTATAATTTGCACTACGATATTGAATACCCGATACGCAAAACGGAAATGACGACACGGTGTACATGCACATTTCGATCAAGATAATTGAGTCCGAGCTGTACTTTTTCCGGAAGTACGTCACGAAAATGGACGCTGATGACGATGTGTCGAGCCACCTTAATATCACATTTTATGTGATAGAATTTTTTCACTCAGAATATATATTATTTTCTATCTAAATAAACAAGTAATAAAACATGAAAAATGTTTTCACTATATGAAGATATTCATGTATGGATTGAAACACAATTGTCTTTGCTTCAAGGATACACTTCCTGTTTCCCTACTGGACGTCTACCTCCGGACGAAAAATAATAAAGGCAACGGGTAGAAAGTGGAAGCAACTCTGTTTACGCACGCATGTGTTACCATTAAAGAGCTTCGCTCTTATTATTCTTACAGTAAAGCAAAGGGGGAAAACAGAGATCTATGTCAAACGTAACAACCATTTGGATAAAAATCATCGTATGGCCACTTGCAACTCAAACTCAGAGTACTCAATTACAAAAAAAGATTAAAAAACAACCCATATCTAATCCACGTCACAACCCCCCC
>NW_018405282.1:283786-290375 GCF_002113885.1 Mizuhopecten yessoensis
CCATTTTTAAAGACTTTGGTATGTCTCGGCCAGGGGACAGAACCCAAAGCCTTCCTCACAGGGGCGAACGCTCAACAAATGGCCAAAAGTGAGGCATTGTCAAGGGAGACATTAGGAAGAAGAAAGTTATTTAGAAAGGAGAGAAGAGATAAGGTCCCAAATTTAGTCGCCTCTTACGATCATGCAATTGGGGGCAGCAGGTACAATTCTTACGCCCTACCGGCAGGGTCAGGCCTTAGTGGTCACCTGAGTTATATCATAGGTACTGGTAGCTTTATTGTATTGTTTAGATGTGATGTGAAAATCAGCATGTAAACTAAGTGAAATACAATACTTGTCATGTCATCAAATTTTATGAATTTTAAAATATTGGTAAATGTTTCCTTTGGAACCCGCCCTAGCCATGGGGATGAGGCAGGCATTTTAATTTTACAATGTAATACCCTCATCCAGCAAAGATGATTCTGACCAAGTAAGAATAATTTCCTACAGGAAATTGTCAAAATATACACAAAAGTGTTATTTCCTTATATAAACTATAGTAAACTTTTCCCCCTCCCACAGGGAGAAGGGATGGCCTGAGGGTCCTGAAATTTACAATTGAAATAAAGCCCCTGATGATCTTCCCATCCATGCAGAGCAAATGACTGTAGTTCCTCTGAGTCTAGAGAAGAGAAGAAGATTTTTGAAATATTGGTTAATTTTCCCTTTGGGCCCCCGCCCTGGCTCCTAGGATTGGGTTAGGAATCCCAATTTTACATTTTAAAACCATCTTCCTCCAAAGATAATTCTCACCAAGTAAGGACAATTTCCTACAGAAAATTGTCAAAATATACCCAAAAGTTTTCATCTTCATCATCTTCATCTGTTCTACTTCCTCCGTCGATACCGACGATTACGGAAGTCGGTCTTGTGCTGTTGTGCGTTTATTATTATGTACAGTGGGTTTTTTTTTTTTGATTTGCTACAGGATAAAAACAGGTTAAAAACAGTGAGTGAGTGTTAGTTATTTTGTAGGTTTTGTATATGTTCGATTATGATATATGTGGTGCATGTCCTGAATTCTGCTAGTGTTTTCGATTGGATGATTGTTTTGGGTAGGTGGTTCCACTGTATTATGGTGTATGGAAAGAATGAGTGTATGTATGTGTCTTTGGATGTGTAGATATGTCTGTAACTAAGGTCGTGTCCTTGACGTGTTCTGGTGTCTGCCGGGATGAGATTGTTGGTGTTTATTGCTACTTGTTGGTGTATTATTTTGTAGAGTAGAATAATACGTGTTCTGCGTGTGTGTAGTGTTGGCCATTACAAGTTGTATATCATATCTGTGACTGAGCTTGTGTTATGGTATTTGTTTAGGACATATCGTGCTGCTATTCGTTGTACTTTTTCTAATGGTTTATGTTATTTGTATAATGTGAGTCCTACACTGAAAAGCAGTATTCGAGTTTTGGTCTTACAATTGCCTTGTATGCATGTTCTTTTATGTGTGGTAAAAAATTTTTTAGGTTGCGTTTCAGAAAGCCTAGTGATGTATTTGCATTTGATGTGATGTTGTTAATGTGTTTGTCCCATTTTAAGTTGTTTTGAAGTGTGATGCCTAGATATTTGTTTGAAGTTACATATTCTAGTGTGTGGTCGTGGAGTGTGTATTTGTGTTTAATTTGTGTGCCTTTCGGTGATATAGTGAGTATGGTGCATTTGTCTGGGTGGAATTTCATGAGCCAGTCCTCTTCCCATTTACTAGCTGCAACTAAATCTGCTTGTAGTTTTGTCGTGTCGTCTTTGTTGTTGATCGTTTTGTATATTATGCTGTCGTCTGCAAAAAGTCTTAGTGTACTGTGTGATATGTATTCGGGGAAGTCGTTGATGTATATGAGGAAGAGGACTGGTCCCAAACTGGTTCATTGAGGTACTGTCGGAGTGTTTGCCCTCAAGTACTACTGTTTGGGTGCGTTGTGATAGGAAGTCTGTTATGCATGTTAGCGTGGTTCCGGTGATGCCGTAATAATTGAGTTTTTACTCTAGGTGTTTGTTTGGCAACGTCTATTATGTTAATGTCTGTTTGTTTGTTGATGTTGTGGTTCTGTGCGCGGCCTTGTATGAATGTAATGAGTTGTGTTTTAGACGCGCATGCGCACAATACCTTGTTGTTTACCTATATAAAGTATAGTAAACTTTACCCCTCCCCAAGGGAGAACGGATAGCTCGGGGGTCCTGAAATTTACAATTTAAATAAAGCCCCTGATCTTTCCATCCATTCAGAGAAAATGACTGTAGTGCCTCTGAGTATGGAGAAGAAGATTTTTGAAATATTGGTTAAATTTCCCTTTGGGGCCCCGCCCTGGCCCCTAGGATTGGGGTAGGAATCCTAATTTTACAATTTGGTAGCCTCATCTACAAAGGATGATTCTGACCAAGTTTGAAAAAATCCCATCCACTGGTTCTTGAGAAGAAGTTGATAATGTAAAATGTTTACACACGACGCACGACGACGGACGGAAAGTGATTGGAATAGGTCACTTGAGCAAAGCTTAGGTGACCTAAAAAAGTAAACCCCAAAAAGCACAATCTCCTAAAATTGAACACAGACACAAGACTGAAATCTACTGAAATTAAAATGCACACTATGTGATTAAATAAATTTCTGAATTTACTGACACATGTGGATTAAAAATGTCAAGCCTACACTCAATAAAATTGAAACTTTTAAAGGACTTTTCTAACAACTTCATATGGCGGAAAAAATGAAAATGATATGAATTTATAGGAATTTGAAAATATATAGGAATCTAACCGTACGGTTTTGAACACGGCTTGTTGACGCCGCGACGATTTTTATTGTATAATTTACTTGCCAATGTTACATAAATCAACACCTGCCTATTGTTGGTAAATATGTTGGCATTCAGAGAACACCCCGTTACAAGAGGCAAGATAGAAATACAATATTTGAATTTGAACTTGAAGTTAGGTCAAGTAGCACCTCGGGTCATCACATGTCATCTTCGCTAGCCAAGTGTTCGCTTCGTATACACTCCACTTACCCTTGGCGGATATAGCCGTGTTTTCATAATTCCCTCCACTGCCAACTAGCAGATATACTGAGTTATAGCTCTTCTCCCAATTCTCCCAATTTTTTTTAACCTATCAGAATGACTGTTGCATACAACTCCATCGGCGTGTTGACAAAACCATGTGTATGTCGAGGCAGAGTATAAATGACAGAGCAATATGTAAACAATCCAAAGGCAGCACACACATTTTCCCAGGTCATCAATTACATGTGGCTCGTAGTCAAGGATTTCCACCAACTGATTTAAAACTCCAGAAGTTTCCCCATGATCGTGCGCCTATTTTTGGGGGCAAAACACTAACACTAAAACGTGCTTCCGTAAAGGGCATCGCCATAACTGTTTTCCCTCGTCAACAGTGCTATATGTAAGACGTGATTTCATTGGATGTAAGCGATTGGCACCGCACGAAAATTTGAAGGCTCGGTAAACACGGCTATATCCGCCAAGGGTAAGTGGAGTGTATATGAAGCGAACACATGGCTAGCAAAGATGATCACAGGTATGAAGTTGACTTTCCTGTGGGATTTAACGCCCAAGGGAGGCAAGCGTGGGTAGGGTTAACACTATAGGAGGTCGGTACTGGTGAATGTAATATTTCACCCCGACTGCTCAATATTTTAGGGAAAGGTTCCCGACATGTTGGCACAACTTGTCAAATTCATTACTGAACACACACCAATTAGTAGTCCTTATCCGAAGTACTTGTCACGATAAATCCACGTGTTTCAGTAAAAACATGGACTTATATTATAATTCATTTAACGGAAGTCCGTAAATTACTTCATGCGATCCGTAGGTAAGAATTTGTCAGATTCTTTTTGCAATTATAACAAAAAAAACAACAAAAAAAACCCCAGTAACAATGGGACCTTGTCTTTTTTATGTACGGATGGTAATTTTCACATTAGTAGGTGTAATCACAGAATTATGATTATGCTATCTTAAGTCTGTGGCTAACATCAGAATTAACATCATTTTACATTAGCGACCTTAATTTATACCATATTTTCCTTTAGGTTTGTGATCTTTAACGGGATATGGGAACGGCTGATGACGTACATTTCCTGCTCCTTTTTTTATATCGCCGATAGTTAAGAAAATGCCAGACATTCTCATACAGACTCAGTGCGACTTTCTAGGTTACTTTACACGAGAGTCATCAACTGAGACAATTGAATGTCGTCCGTGTGCAAAACTGGTTTAGGTTTGGGACGTAGTCCAACATGTTATGATGTATTGGAGAAAATGACCAAATTTTCTCATAAAATTGCCACGTGACACTTTAAGTCAGTTACATCATAGGCCTCGCAATTTGTCAATCATCACACTCGAGGGGCGGTGCTTACATCTCTTGCGCTGCCCGTCGCTCTTGTACAATAACCGACATATTGCCCGGTTCCTATGATATAACCAATACATATGCGATGACCCCCAGGGAATTGTCAGGTACAAGTGTCCCGTTATACCAGTGGCGTCATGGGGTACCTTGACAGGTACAAGTGTCCTGTTATAGTAATATAATACGCTTTGAATTGCACAACTAGCAAACATGGGATAGACGACTCCTTCTCTCCTCTAACATCTTTAACAACTTTACCCATTTTTCTTATCTTTTCTTCATCTACTGGATAATCGAACTACTCCGTAGCGAAGCGGACGTTAAACAAACAAACAAACAACTAGCAAATAGATGTAAAGTGTATGAAATCATCACATGGATGCTCTTATTAAAGGCGTTACTGGCTTCTCATTATGAAGCCGTTTTATTTTCTCAAGACATTTCGTTTCAATTCAATTAATTTGATTCCAAATGCAGTACAGCTTATATTTTGAAATCATGTTACATTGCAGATTGATTATCATTTTTTTCTTTAAATTAAGAACAAAACAACATAAACTAGATTTGATCAAGATCAAATCACGTGATTTCCATAAAAAAAAGATGTAAGGCATGTGCACTTTTATACGTTTACCTCCTTTGACCGACCTTGTACCTTATTTTCAACACATGGTCAAGTTATTTATGAATTGTCAGCACTGATAGAACGCTGTTAAGCGTTTCTTTCTCCCCTCGTCCCTTTGTTGGGATGCTAGGTTGTGGAGAATTATAGCTGTTATTTGGACCCCGCCACACTAAGCCCCAGTACACACAGTTATGGTATTTAGGCAATGGCGTTTTACAGCTCTGTTATTTGGCTCTGCCAACACGTAAGCCCTGGACGGACAGTGACTGAATTGTAGACAAACTGGTCACAGGGGTTGAGTTTTCTGTTAAGAGTTATTCCCCTTTGTATAGTTTGTAGAAGGTATATTTACCATTCTAACAACAATCATGTGTCCTTTTAAGCGATATATTATAGGTTTCACATGTTTACTCACATGCACTATGACGCTGTGACCTTGAAACTTTACAGATATCTTAATTAGGATGTACTCTTTTAAATGAGGTGCAGATTTAACTGTTTAAAAAAAAGTTGAAATGTTCGTTTTTTGACCATTTGACACCTGTGACCTTGAATGAAGGTCAATATTTTAACACCTTTTTTGCCAAGCCTGCATTCTAGATTTGCCAAATATCAACTGTGTATGTGTCTGGATTACGGAGAAGATTTTTCAGTGCAATTTGTGGCATATCTATCTCATTTTTAATGCTATGATCTTGAAACTTTAAAAATACCCTTAAATAGAACATCCCAGCAGGCACAAAACGTTTATTCAACGTTGAAATGAAGTTGATATTTGGTCGTGACGTTGATTAACGTTTATTCAACGTTACATTTTCAACGTTGAAATGTTGTTGAAATATGACGTTAAAGCAACGTCGATTTATTTCATGAATTCAACTTAAACTGGTATTGATGAAAGGCGACGTTGAAACAATGTCGACTCAACGATCTGTTTACAACATATATCCTATTGATAAAATAGTTACAAAAACGTTATCAAATAGACTATAATTATAATGAACCGGGACTAAGCTCAGGAAAAGAGTAAATTTTCATAATTATGTAATGCTATCTGCTGATTAGGGTAAATTCATACTCGAGTCGCTTACTTAAAATTGATTTAAACTTTCAAAGTAATTTTAACACAGCAAAAATGTCATGCAATCCTATATATATATATAACTTCATATCAATTGAAAATATAACATCGATTGATTAATTTCACCTGGTATTAATCTCACACTTGTAATCTGACAAGTGGACTAAAATACAGTTACAGGCAAAATATTAGTGTTTCATTCATAAGAACCTATTAAAAGATTTAAACATATGACACCTGTGACCGGGTGGGGCGTCCTGCTGGGTGTCTTCGGCAGTATGTTTCAGTGAGGTAGCACTATAAAGTCGGCATCAGTTCCGCGCTATTACAAGAAGACAAACACGAACATATCGCAGCCTCCCAAAATACACACACATACACTACACGCATGCATCTTGCACACAGGGGAGGCCGTCCTTAAATGACCTTAGCTGTTAATAGGACGTTAAACAAAATCAAACAAACAA
>NW_018405282.1:290401-299849 GCF_002113885.1 Mizuhopecten yessoensis
AAGATTTAAACATATATTGACCACTGTGACCTTGAATATGGGTGAAGGTCATTCACTTGGTAGTCCTTCATCCCAGGATGTTAATGGCCAAATATCATCAAACTTGGCCTTTTGCTTATTAAGAAGAAGTCATTCAATGGTTTTAAACATATTTGACCCCTGTGACCTTAAAATATATATGTCAAGGTCATTCAAGGTAGTCCTTTATCTCAGCATGTTACTGGCATTATCCTAGGCCTCTTGGTCATTCAGAAGAAGTTGTTTAAAGGTTAAGAATATATTTGCCCCTGTGACCTTGAAAAAAGATGAAGGTCATTCATTTGAACAAACTTTATTGCCCTTCATGCCAGCATGCTACTAGCCAAATATCATCACCCTAGGCCTATCGGTTATTCAGAAGAAGTTGTTTAAATGTTTAAAACACATTTGCCATCTGTGACCTTGAGTATAAGTCAAGGTCATTTATTTGAAAAAATCCTGGCAGCCCTTCATCCCAGCATGTTACTGGTCAAATATTATCACCCTAGGCCTCTTGGTTTTTCAAAAGAAGTTGTTTAAATGTTTAAAACACATTTGCCATCTGTGACCTTGAGTATAAGTCAACGTCATTTATTTGAAAAATCCTGGCAGCCCTTCATCCCAGCATGTTACTGGTCAAATATTATCACCCTAGGCCTCTTGGTTTTTCAGAAGAAGTTGTTTAAATGTTTTTAACATATTTGACCCCTGTGACCTTGGATATAAGTCAAGGTCATTTATTTGAACAAACTTGGAAGCCCTTAATTCAAGCTTGTTACTGGCCAAATATAATCATCCTAGGCCTCTTGGTTATTCATCAGAAGTTGTTTGAAGATTTTAACATATTTGACCCCTGTGACCTTGAAAATTGATGAAGGTAATTTATTTGAACAAACTTGGTAGCCCTTCATCCAAGCATGCTTCTGGCCTGGCCAAATATCATCACCCTAGGCCTTTTGGTTACTGAGGAGAAGATGTTTAAAGTAAAAAGTTGATGCCGGACGGACGCCGGACGGACGCCGGACAAACGACAGACGGACGACGGACGCCGCACCATGCCATAAGCTCACTTGGCCCTTCGGGCCAGGTGAGCTAAAAACGAATGTATCTATATTTTAATTATTTCCCCCTTTTTGACTATCCGTCCGCTATGTGGCGTTATAATCTTGCGCACAGCTGTTAAACCGGCAGTTCGAAAACATTGAAATTGCGCCAAACACATGTAAACACTGATACGGGATATTTCCAAAGCAGACACAAACCCCAATTGGTACCAGCTGAGCTCAGAAGACTGTTGAATTTAGAAGGTGCAACTTAAACTGACCAAATTTAAAATCAGATTAATAAGGTGAGTAGATAATTTAACAATTTAAGCCAACGGACCGAAGATGCATGCACATACTGTAAATGCATTTTTATGATACTGTACTGTATGTATAGATAGAATGGATAGGATGGAAATAAGTAAATTGTCCTGTATATATTCTTTCTTATTTCCTCCCTGGCAATGTATATAAATTTCATTTTAAACAAAATGGGAAAATATAAGAAGTATGTTTCAAGTAACGTTCCTTCGTTACTGAAAAAAATAGGGTAGGTTCATGGTTTGGATTTATATATATATATAATTTTTTTTTGGGGTGGGGGTGGGGGGAGATTTTGTGGAACAAGTAAGCCAAATTCTGTTGAAGACTTTCTCAGCGACTTTCTCCAATAAATACAGAAGTTAAAGGAAAATAACATTAAGTTTGGACACAAAATTATTCCTATAAAAATAAACGCATTTGTGTGTGATGCACCAGCAAGAGCATTTCTGAAATGTATAAAGGGACATAATGCGTATTTCAGTTGTCAAAGGTGCACGATAAAAGGGCAGTGGGATGGCAGAGTTGTTTTCAATACATCAGACACCACAACGCAAACACCCCGTACTGAAGACAGCTTCAACATGTTTGAATACAAAAATCATCAAACAAAAGAAAGTCCTTTAATTGCAGCTGGATTGTCGTGACTTCATTCCTTCGCCTTGGACTACATGCATTCAATTTGTCTTGGTGTCGTTAAACGTATTCTCACCTTTTTAAAACAAGGCCCAAGAGAGTGTAAGTTGTTTCAGCGACAGACATCACAAATCTCGGAAAAACTACAAGCTTTGAATGGAAAAATGCCCCAGGAGTTTGCACGGCAGCCACGGTCACTATATGAAATGGACAAATGTAAAGCAACTGAATACCGTCAATTTATGCACTACACTGGCTCACTAATACTGAAATCTATATTGCCTGATAACTTTTATAACCACTTCCTTTGCATCACAGTGGCAATGTCAGTACTTTTGGATTCCAACAAGGAGACCAGAAGTACTTACCTAGATTATGTAGATGAACTACTTGCATATTTTGTAAGGTTAGCTAGGCAGCTTTACGGTACGACTTTTGTCATGTACATGCAATGACACACATTGCAGAAGACGTAAGGCACTTTGATACCTCATTGAATGAGGTAAGTGCATTTCCGTTTGAAAACTTCTTGCACAAACTGAAAAAAAGAATACGCAATGCAAAGAATCCCATCGCACAGTTGGCAAAAAGAAAAGCAGAGGTAGACAACATCAAAGCAAAAACATTTCCAAGACGTCCATGCATTTCAACAAGGAAAATGGACAGCTGTTTGCTGTTGGACAACGGATCATTCGCTTTTGTGAAGGAAAAACAGGAAGATTCCAAGTATCTGTGTGACACCTACATCATGAGTAAACTGGACCATTTCCTTACAACACCTTGTGATTCCAAACTAATCAACATTGCTGTTGTGAATGAGACATGTTTGCGACGACATGTTCGACAACTTGTGGTGGATACGAAGGCACTGAAACGGAAAGTAGTGTCTGCCGTATAGAAATGGATATTTGTTGATGCCTATGCTTCATGGAATTGAAAAAAGATAAGTAAGTAGACATGATGTTGCATGCTTTGAATAAATCATTTGAAATTTCGCAATTGTCTGCATGAACAACCTTACCTCAGATTTTCAAAGTAGATATAGTCTGTTTCCCTCTCATGGCAAGTGTTAATACACTTCTAACAGTTAACTAAGTTGTTGTTTTTTTTAAAGAAAAAGATACATGTATTTAAGTTATCTACTTGATAATGATCACATCGATGGCCATTAATTCAAGACTGTTAGAACTTATACTAATTTGAGAAATAATGCAATTATGTAGATGGCACAGAAGTTGTGGGCAAGGGCTGTCTAGATAGAGGGAAACCAGGAGGAGGAAGGGACATTCTGGATTGAAGGAGAAAGGTGAACTGGCCAAATCAAAACGCCTCCAAGGTAATGGCTATGATGGCAAAACATGGGCCTAATTGGTGGAAATTTGATCTCATCAAAGTTAAATTAAGATCAGGTAAGTTAGAACATATGTATAAATTAATTGTAGTATAGGGGAGTTTTTAAATTCAATGCTTTCGTTAAAAAAACTGGTTATATTGCCGATTGTGTGGTGTTTATTCATGAATCTAAATTGCATACAAGGCATAAATGATTAGCATTTTTGATAGATAGATGAATCCATTGCTTTATATAAATATGAATAAAAGAGAATATATATATACGTATACATTTTGTTTTCTAATTGAAAGGAAAGAGTGTGAAGCATTCGACTTCACAACTACAGTGGAAAGTTCCTCAGAGGAATTAAAAAAAAGTTTCCGGACTTTGATGTTGGTATGTATTGCGATTATATATAACAACAAACATGCTATTGATAGTACTTTAATTTGGCTTCTTGAAATTATCGCTTTATCTGTTGTCATGCAATAACTGAATTGAAAAGATGCAATATTGTGAAATTGTTTGTATCTGTCAACACTTCGATCTCTGTAACTCTGCCTAACCCCATCCTGGCACTCTGCAGCAAGGTCAAGCAGAGAAAGTAGAGAAAGAGAAAGCGGTTTTGAAAGACAGGGTGGTAAAGTTAGGCAGAGTTACAGAGATCGAAGTGTTGACAGAGAGAGAGAGACATGTTTGGACAAAGTGATAGGGAGAGAGTTGTTGGACAGAGAGGCGCGAGTTTGAGCAGTGAAAGAAGTTTTAGAGAATGAAGTACTGAAAGGAGGAAAGATGTGGATGTGCAGAAAAAAAGAAGGAGTTTTCATTCACCAGACAGAAATTATGTTAGGGAGAGAGTTATTCCACAGAGAGGCACAAGTTTGAGTAGAGACAGAAGTGCTGAAAGGAGGAGCGATGTGAATCCAGACAGAAGTCATGCCAGGGTGAGAGTGGACAGACTGAGAAGCTTAAGTAGTGAGAGGAGCGTTAGATATAGAGAGAGAAGATTTGAAAGAGAGAGTGATATGTTTGGGCAGAATAATAGAAGGAGGGAAAGCAGTAGTCCAAGGAGACGCATTGAGACGAGGCCTGATGGGGGAAAACAGGACAAATTCCCCCATGTCTGAATTCAGTAAGTGTATTACAATTCTGGTTTTAAAATTTGAATGAAAAGTATGAAGATTTGGCATTGTCCAGTTGTACGTATTCCTAAAGATTTTATCTGGATATATTGCTCAGTTTTTGTTGGTCTAAAGCAAAATCAAACCTTTTTTCACTAGACATACTTTGCTTTCATATACATCCTTGTTTTATGATTTATTCAATTCTAACAAGAAGCTGTAATGGTTATTAATTGAATTATTTACAACTTTGTTTAAAAGACATTCTTTTGTTTGTTTGTTTGTTTGATTTTGTTTAACGTCCTATTAACAGCTAAGGTCATTTAAGGACGGCCTCCCCTGTGTGCAAGATGCATGCGTGTAGTGTATGTGTGTGTATTTTGGGAGGCTGCGATATGTTCGTGTTTGTCTTCTTGTAATAGCGCGGAACTAATGCTGAATTTAATGTTTCAATAAACAGTTGATAAAATATCATTTCAGGATTCCAACGCAAAGTGTTAACGCTTCTCTCTGAAATCAGGGATCTCCATAAGCATTCAACGCTGACGGCAGACGTGGACTGTAATTTTGCCTTTGAGCAGATCCAGTCTTTAGAAGACCTGCAAGTGCTGGAGGAAAATATGGATAATGAGAAAAAGAAGGCAATGGTAAGATAACATAATTATATACAGTCGTTAACAACACTTTATACTACTGTTACAAATATATTGCAAGCTTAACCAACAAAAAACAGAAAAAATCAGATCAAAAGCGTAATTTCATGCAAATTTATTCTCTCTTGATAATTTAAAAAAAAATCTAGTTCATTTAATATGGCTATGGTATATTTCTGTAGTAGATGATAAGTTTTGGTCATATTTTCGCAGAAGACCTGTCACCAGAATAGGTGGAGTTGACAGAAATTTCATGGTAAAAAAGGCCATGCAAAAGTTAGCATAAATTATAGACACTAGACGTTGTCTTCATTTATATTAAGACTACACTTGCATAGTTAAATAAAGTCATTTCAAGTTTTATTGTCTACGTAAAGTTGAGAACTATTGAGAAGTAACTTCAATAAAAAGAGCGCCTTTTCTGTATAAATGTTTCATTTTGTTACTGTTGTTTATTTACAGCTGTCTGTCGAATGGTGTCATGGCCAAAATGAACCTGTACGGGAAAAAAACAAGTTTGCATTTGGGCAAACTTCTCTTTGCAAAATCATAACAGGTATGTATAACACACTCTTCATGAATAGCTATGAAGCATACACCATATCAAATCTTGTATGGTTTGTTTCAAAAATTAAATATTAATAATTAATGCATGATGTCGTACATGCTAGGCAACGTTTGTATTTAATAATATAATTAACAATTTGCACTATATTCTGTATTCCAGAAGCTGTCACTGAATCTCGCCAGAAAGCGACACAAGATTCCTGTCAGAAATGTATGGCACAGTATCTGAAGTATGCTCCAGAAAGGCATGGCGGTGGTGGACGCCAAATTAATTTGGTTAATTTATAGATAGGTATATACACTGCAGGAGTAACTATAAAGCATACACCATGTCAAATCTGGTAAGGTTTTTGCTGATATGTGTAATATTAAAGCATTGAATGATTCCACTTCCTTTAAAAATAATAACTCCATGACCAACAATGTTATGTATTAACAGTTAATGCATACTTGTACAACCTGTAGGTAGTAAACCTCTGTATTTAACAATATAATTAATGGTTTGCACTAAATCCTGTTTTACAGAACCTGTCGCAGAATACAAGGGACCAGACTGCCATTCATGTCTATGATTGATGATGCATGGCGACGATGGACATTGAAATACTAAAATAAAACGATTATATACTTGAGAATAGTTTGTTGATGTTTTTCTTTTATTTATATCATGCCGCCTGCTTAATAGTGAAAGTGTGATTATCCTATAGCTGTGAAATCTAACATTGAACAAGGGTACATAATTCAACGTTGAAAATATGACGTTGAATTTTGTAAATTTGTTTCAACTTTCAAAATCAAATGTATTTTGTACGTTGAAACAACGTTGAACCTCAACGTCACTGGCCTGCTGGGATGTTCCTATATATTTGATGTAAAATACACTTTTTTGTGATTTTTCATTTTTTAACCTTTATTTGACCCCGTGCAGAGATCTTGAACTTGACGTATTCTCTGATAAAATGTCATTGAAAAAAAATGTCCCGACTATGAACTACAATAATCATTAAGCGTTTATGCAGTGCAACGAATGAGTTTGAAGTTATGGTCGTTCAAAAAACGTTGAAAAAAGCTTGTGACCTTTACCTTTGACATTATGATCATGATTTTGTTCGCGTATCATGCGCTCGTTTTCCTCCATCACGAACTGAAATACGAACGTTATGTTTGTGTTCGTTCTTGATAAAGGGTTCACAAGATCTGTGAAAATAAGAAGAAAAATAAAAAAAACAACAAAAACAATGGGTATTTCCATTGTGGCCATCCAAAATGGAAATCCCTTAATATATCATAGAATATTAATAATTAAACTATACTAGCGGAAAAAAGAGACTGTGCATGCCTAATATGTGTTATAAGGAGTGACGTAAACACAGCAGGGGTCAATACCGAGTTCACACCTAATACCTCGTACGTCCACCGTTTGCCTGAATGCAAGCCTGGCAATGTCGACGCATGGAGCCTATCAGACGGTTCAAGAATGCTTGTGGGATGGCATTCTAGATCTGTACCAACGCTGCAGCCAAAGTCACCGGTTGATTAGGTAATGCCCGTAATCTGCGCTTCATTTCATCCAAGACGTGTCCAATGGGCGACATATCGGGGGATACAGAAAGTCCATAGCGACACGAACTGTGTGTGGCCTCGCGTTGTCCTGCTGTAGCGTAATGTGACGTTGCTGCCCTTGCACGATTGGAACGACGTGGGTCCGGAGGATCTCGTCAAGGTAGCGTAGCGCATTCCAATTCCCGTTAACAACCACCAGAGGCGTTCTCCTGTTGGCTGTGATGCCGCCCCAAATCATAACGCTGCCTCCGCCGAAAGAACGTCGTTGTACCACACAAGCGTCACGGAAACGTTTTCCAACGCGACGATATACTAAATTTAAAATATTGTGATGCAATATAAGCTTTATTTGAACTTGCAAAAAGGCTATTGCATGGGAAGTAGGCGTATTATTTCATTCATGGCTAAATATATCATTACAATTCGTCGCTGTTTTACAGATGAATCGGATAAATTCCCCCACCATGCGGAAGAAGTATATAGCCGTTGCGATAAGTTCACCATTGAAGAATTGACAGCTCCATATAAAGCACAAAGTACAGTATGGATGTCGATATGTAAAGCCTCAGACATAAAATGCACCCTGAACAAACAACAGAAAGCGCATCAACAAACTCTGCAGGTCAAAGGAAGGCATTCGTTATTTATTGAGACCAGGACAAAGAAAGTCCAAAAATTCAAAACCAGAAAGGAAAAAGGCCGACCAGATTTAAGTCAAGCGAATACACCTTCACCGTTCACATTACATTTTGACAAATTTGTATGCAAAGACGAAGAGTCTGATACGGGTCCCTGCACAAATGCGTATTTTTCTACGGAAGCACATGAATCATTCACTAAGTATATGCCTCTATTTCCGTTGTGGGGTGGATGTCTTCTTGAGGGCAATTTAACCAGGGACACAAATAATACAGTGGAAAACTGGTTTAAGATTGTTAAAGAGAACATCTTTCAGAGAAGAAGAAGGGTGCGAACGACTGAGTTCTCAAGAACATTATTGAAAAGTTTGCGAGGAAGGTTGAGAGCCATGCTGTCCAAAATATGTTGAACGTTTTATGCCAAAAGACAGGCATCATGAAGTTCAAACATTCCGCAGACGACATACTTGTGAGTACATGTATGATGTAGTAGGGGCATATAATTTGTTTGTTTCTCACATTTTCTGTTTTTAATCTACATGTATATAAATAACCGTATTTTGCCAAAATTCAAATATTATTCTGTAACCGGTTTCTATTTTTTTAACTTATAGGTTTTTTAAAGTTTGAAAAATGAAAATAGGATAACTACACCCTTTGCATTTTTGCACTCTATGTATAATAATTTTCAATTATGTGTGGTTATGCAGTTACATTGCATGGAATTGCATGGAATTGAATACAAACTTGTTTTGGATATAGCTAATAGACGGGTTCGACATAAAATAATGTTTCATATACGTTTAGTACATATATTTACTCTGCCCCATTTCGTTATTCTATCTACCCATCCAAATTTATATTGTCTTATTACTTTCAGAAGGAAGGAATATTTGAAGACTATGGATGAATTTAAACACATTAACATACGCGCCCAGCAAGACCTATATCCGTTGAATCATTCATTACTGCACCGATTTGCTGCCAAAAAGATGTTCCAGCCAATGAGTCTTCATTATGATCGAACTTGTGCAAGATGTGGACAGGCATATTGCCAATTTATTTGATGCTCTAATGCATACAACTGCTCTTTAAGGTAATAGGATTGTGTCGCCATTTCTCGGTAGAATTTCTACAAATTTTAAAGTTATATTGCTTTGAAGTAAAGACAATTTTCTGCCACAAAAAATATATAGGTTGTCATAATTTTAAGGAATTCAAATGGAAATTTATGTAAAAAGGAGTGACTTTTGAAAAAACAAGAGGCCCAAGGGCCTTAGCGGTCACCTGAGTTATATCATAGATACTGGTAGCTTTATTTTATTGTTTAGATGTGATGTGGAAATCAGCATGTTAACTAAGTGAAATACAATACTTGTCATGTCATCAATGGATAAGAATTTGAAAATATTGGTAAATGTTCCCTTTGGGGCCCCGCCCTAGCCCCTGGGGATGGGGCAGGAATCCTAATTTTACAAAGTAAAACTCTCATTTACCCAAGATGATTCTGACTAAGTTTGAGCAATTTTCTGCTGAAAATGGATAAAATATATAC
>NW_018405282.1:300666-335573 GCF_002113885.1 Mizuhopecten yessoensis
CAATTTTACAATTTTGAAGCCTCATCTACCAAGGATGATTCTGACCAAGTTTGAAAAAAATCCATCCACTGGTTCTTGAGAAGAAGTTGAAAATGTAAAAGTTTACGCACGACGCACGACGGACGACGACGGACGAAAAGCGATTGGAATAGGTCACTTGAGCAAAGCTCAGGTGACCTAAAAATGAAAGACATTTTTTTTGCAAAATAATGTCAATAAAAATGATACTGCCATAGATTAGTATTGCATTAATGTATATCAATTTAATAAATGCTGAAATTGTGTCAAATAAATGATCTATAAACGATAAAAAATTGACATTTTATAAAAAAAACATATGCACATTGTAATTGCAGGTAAGAGTTATCTTTCTTGAAAAAATTCACAGTAGTGAAATAGGTGGCCGGTTTCCTGAAGTACAGAACAAGAGGCCCAATGGGCCTGAATCCCTCACCTGGTATTAATCTCACACTAAAAGATTTAAACATATGACGCCTGTTACCTTGAATGCCGAACAAGGACATTAGGTTGAACAGTTTAAAGTCTTCCATCCCGGCATGCTTTTGGCAAAATATCATTACCCTGGACCCTTTGGTTATACAGAACAAGTCATTTAAAGATTTAAACATATATTGACCACTGTGACCTTGAAAATGGGCGAAGGTCATTCATTTTGACAAAATTGGTAGCCCTTTATCCCAGCCTGTTCCTGACCAGAAGTCGTTTAAAGGTTCCATAATTGACCCATGTGACCTTGAGTATATGTAAAGGTCATTCATTTGAACAAACTTGATAGCCCTTCGTCCCAGCATGCTACTGGCCAAATATAATTATCCTAGGCCTCTTGGTTATTCAGAAGAAGTTGTATAAAAGCTTTAAACATATTTGACCCAAGTGACCGACCTTGATTATAAGTAAAGATCATTCATTTGAATAAACCTGGTTGCCCTTTATCCCAGCATGTTACTGGCCAAATATCATTATCATAGGCCTCTTAGTTATTCAGAAGAAGTTGTTTAAAGGTTTTTAACATATTTGACTCCTGTGACCTTGAATATAAGTCAATGTCATTCATTTGAACAAACTTGGTAGCCCTCCATCCAAGCCTGCTCCTGTCCAAATATCATCATCCTAGGTCTTGCGGTTATTGAGGAGAAGTTGTTTAAATGTTATGAACATATTTCACCATTGTGACCTTGAATATTTGTCAAGGTCATTCATTTGAATAAACTTGGTAGCCCTTCATCACAGCATGCTACTGGCCAAATATCATTATCCTATGCCTTTTGGTTATTGAGAAGAAGTTGTTTGAAGTTTTTACGACATTTGACCCCTGTGACCTTGAAAGTTCGTCAAGGTCATTTATTTTAACAAAATTGATAGTCCTTCATCCCAGCGTGCTACAGTCCCAATATCAGTACCCTTGACCTTTTGGTTATTGAGAAGAAGTTGTTTGAAGATTTTAAGACATCTGACCCCAGTGACCTTGAAAGTGGATCAAGGTAATTCATTTGAACAAACGTGGTAGCCCTTTATCCCAGCATGTTACAGGCCCAATATCAGTACTCTGGGCCTTTTGGTTATTGAGAATTTGTTTGATTTGTTTGTTTGTTTGTTTGTTTATGTTTAACGGCCCATCGACGGCTGTGGTCATTTAGGGCCATGGTGATTTATTTATTTATTTTACTTTTTTAACAAACATGTGAATAGCGAAGATAAAATAAGATAAAATGGTTCATTTTAAAAGTATTCGCATTGTATGTGTAGATAATAAAAAAATAAATAAAAGGGAGTTAAAATAATAAAAGAGATAACGAATAGATGATATGGAATATGCGATATATATATAACGTCAAAAATGATAAGGTGGGTTAAAAGACATCAGAGTCTATAAAATAGCCCGATGTCTTTCAAATAGTTAAATAATGCCTTCGAATCCACGGAACTGAAAAGTGTTTTCATATCCGGGACTCGGAAGTAGTTATCACGAATGTGTTTAAAATCGGAACATTCTATTAAAAAATGCTCCACTGTAAATGGAGTGTCACATGCGTGGCATGAAGGTATATCTTCTCGTTTTAAAAGGTACGAATGAGTAGGATATGTGTGCCCAGTGCGGAGCCGAGCGAGGACAACTTCCTCTCTACGATCTTTCCGACTGGGAATAGATGTTTTAAGTTTCGGTTGTATCTTAAAAAGTTTGTTGTTGGTCTCCAGAGACCAGCGTTTCTGCCATTCATTTTGAATGGCTGTACGAATAGTAGGTTTAAAATCTGTGTATGGTAGTTTGATATTTGTTTGTTCGAGATTCAATGCATTTTTTGCTTCCCTGTCAGCAAATTCGTTGCCTTTTATTCCGACATGGCTCGGAATCCATAGTAAAGTTATTTTAGACTTTTTTAATATACGAGATATTCGATGAGCAAGGTTTTGTACGATTGTGTTTTTAGGATCTCGTAACTGTAAACTCTGTAGGACAGATAGAGAGTCTGAACAAATAATTGCCTTTTTAATGCGGTGTTCATCGATATGGTCGAGGGCCAAACCAATGGCGCATGCTTCAGCAGAAAAGATGGAGGCGCCGTCTGGTAGTCGGACTGAAGTGCAAGTATTGGCAGTACAGCAGGCTGCTGCCACTTTCTCACCTTCTTTGGAGCCATCGGTGTAAAGTTGTGTATGAGAAGGGTAATTCGAAATGCATTCCCGAAAGGAGGATTTGTGTTCTTCGGGCATAACACTTGATTTCCCTCGCTCATGTAATGTAAAGTTAAAATCGGGGGTTTGAATGGTCCACGGAGGAACATCAGATATGTTAAATTCAGCTATGTCCGTCAATTTTATGTTGAGTTCTTGCAGGAAATTCAAAATTCGGATACCAAATGTTGGCAGAAGTTTTTGGTTTTGCGTAAATATGTTTTGGTATTTGGGGTTGAATACTTGGTTGAAAGCAGGATTTTTAGGGTTTGATTTTAATTGAGTTGCAAATTGTAATGAAAGTTTTATTCTTCTGTCATAAAGGGATGGTTCATTTGCTTCCACGTACAGGCTTTTTACAGGTGTTGTTCGAAAAGCTCCCAGGGCAAGACGTAGCCCTTGGTTATGGATTGGATCTAGCATCTGAAGGTACGAACTGCGCGCTGACCCGTATACCATAGAACCATAATCCAGTTTTGTTCGAATAAGTGATCTGTATAGGCGCAAAAGCATTTCACGATCCGCTCCCCAATCAGTATGAGAAAGGACTCGTATAATGTTTAACGCCTTGGAACACTTATCCTTCAGATACTTTATATGTGGTATGAAAGAGAGTTTCGAATCAAAAATGAGGCCGAGAAATTTAGTCTGTTCAACAACAGGAATTCTAGTGCCATCGAGTGTTAGATTTGGGTCATTGTGTGCTTTTCGTTTTTGACAGAAATGCATGCACACAGTTTTGGATTTAGAGAATTTGAAGCCGTTTTCGTCTGCCCAATTTTGTAGTTTGTTTAAACTCTGTTGAAGTTGTCGTTCTATCGTGTGCATGTTCTTAGATCTGTAACAGATCAAGAAGTCATCCACAAATAACGACCCTTCTGTTGATTGACCAAGACATTTGACTATATCATTGATTTTAAGACCAAACAGTGTGACTGATAGGATTCCACCCTGTGGGACTCCCATTTCCTGTTTAGACGTTTCAGAGAAAGTTGAACCAACGCGGACTTTGAAGTGTCTATCTGATAGGTAATTGGATATAAAATTGGGGAGGTTTCCACGTACGCCAAGGTCGTGAAGATCTTTCATGATGCCATACTGCCATGTAGTATCATAGGCCTTCTCAAGATCAAAGAACACGGAGACAAGGTGTTCTTTCTTGGCGAAAGCCTCTCGAATGAACGTCTCTAATCTGATGAGATGGTCATTTGTCCCTCTTCTATTTCTAAACCCACTTTGAAGAGGGGATATTATATCGTTGGCCTCAAGAAACCAAACCAGTCTAGTGTTTATCATTCGTTCTAAGGTTTTACATACACAACTAGTCAGAGAGATAGGACGATAGTTGTTTGGGTCAGTAGCATCCTTTCCCGGTTTTGTTCCGAATTTGTTTGAAGATTTTGATATATTTGACCCCTGAGACCTTGAAAGTGGGTCAAGGTCATTTATTTGAACAAACTTTGTAGCCCTTGATTCCAGCATCCTAGGCCTTTTAGTTACTGAGAAGAATTTGTTTAAAGTAAAAAGTTGACGCTGGACAGACGGACGACGCACCATGGCATAAGCTCACTTGCCCTTCGGGCAGGTGAGCTAAAAATGGATACATGTGGCTCATTGATAAAAAAACCCACTGAATTAATGCCTGCATTGCTTTAAAATACTTTAATATTGAGAGAAAAAACTGTTCTGTCAATAATAAACATACAATATTCATCAGTTTAATATTAGAATATGCGGAAATTGTGATACTGTCTCCCTACATTGGATTTTCAAATAGGGATGTACTTCCTACTTCCGTTTATCAATACACTCATATGACCTTAAGGGAAAAAAACCATATTATTTTGTGAACATTGAATTACAAAAATATGTTCGATGTGAAATCATTTCAAATACCAATGCACATATATAACAGTTCATTGTATTTGTTCGATTTCATTACAACGTATGATATTACACACTGCTTACTACTCATGCTATACCAGCAAATCAAGTATTTTTATGCAACAGAAAAAATATAAATTATAAATCTATTTAAACACACAAGTAAAGCATCTTTGAGCACGAACAAAGCATTGACAATGCTGTGATAATTTTAAGGCAAATTTTAATTTCCATAGCCATTCTTATTCTGATAGAAGTAAACATTGTAATCTGCCTTCTTTATAAAGCAGACGACAATATATGGATATTTGCTTCATTTTAAAATGTATTCATGGGCTGTTCGACTGTTCGTTTTTAGAAGAAAAGACTGGTATTTTAGTCCCGAGAAAACTTCTACGTTCTGCTAGGATTTTACAATTCAGTTGTCTACCTAGTAGGATTAATGTCCCACCATTTAGTACTATTCATCGTGCAGTAAGAACTTTTAACAGCCCGAGAGCCTGACTGTATAGTCTCGCCTAAAGGCAGTATGTTTTAGATGATTATTATGCTTCTGTATGCATGCTACCCTTTTCTTATTATTGTTTGTATGTATTTATCTGTGATATTTTATTATACTTTTGTTATCATTGTTATCAATTCCATTATTGGACCCTTGGGTCTATTGAATTTAAATAAAAAACATCTCCATTATGACACCCTTGGAAACTTGCCTGAAAGTACTGTGCTAGCTGAGAATATGACAGAATGCACCACAATTGCTATTTTGAGGACTACTGTCAAGGAGTTGAATTAGAGGGCAAAATGGCAAAGGATGACCTTATGGACATTATACGAACGCGTGTCGCCATAATTTCATCTGACAAAGAAATGAAAATCATAAGTCGATACATACAAGGCGTGTCTTTTAACCCGTTTCTTTTTCGGAACATCGGCTAGTCATCATGAAGGAAAAATCAGACAGAATTGATTTCACATTAGACGCAACTTGCACATTAGAGAAGAAATTGGGAAGTAATAGCGGTAAGGCTACGTATTATTATGCTGTTGTTGTTCCCGGAGATAGAGTTGGAGAAACTCCTTTACCAGTATCAATGACCTCACCACGGTCAAGGTAACACAATTTCTTCACAAGCTTTGCCACAGCTACCAACAAAGTTAGAGGAAAGTGTTTAAGACCTAAGAGGTTAGTTTTCGACTTTTCATCATTTCATCCATATTAGTATTCAACCAAGAATATATCAATACCTACTTAACATGGTGTTGGAATCATCTCAATGCAGATGAAAAAACATTTCCTTCGACGACAATTACCATCTATTGCCCTTTTTAAAAGACTTAAAGAGATTAGTACTTTAAACGTTACAAAACTCTTTATCATTAGCAAAAGTCAAGGCTATATTTTAGATGTTGGTGACACTACCCAGCAACAAGAAAGATAAGTGATTCTGCATTGAAATTGCTACGGAAACGAAGATAAACAACGAAATGATGAAGACTCCAATTGATGACTCTGTACAAGAGAAAATTACACCTGATGTACGAAGTCTAAAGAAAGCAATTAAGGACAGGTCCCCATTTAATAAATTATTTGCATGTAATGCATTTAAACCAGATGAGGATGAAAAAGATGAGCCCTATCCGTATTATGCCCCCAAATGACACTATACCCATTATGGAGTCACCACGAGATACACGAGATAATGCGTCTGTGGAAAACTGGTTCAAGAAAAAGAAGATATTTTCCGACGAAAGAAGAGGATGACTCATAGTCATTTCGCTTCGCCGTATGCATGCTAACTTTAAACGACGGATGAGAGACTATACTCCCGCTACTCGAGTGAAAAGAGAGACTTACAGGCCAAAGAATAGAAAGAGAAAGAAATCTGACGACGTCTTCTTGATGAAGAGATCTGGAGGAAAAGTGCGACTGTCAAAGGAGTATTATAAGCCGCCAATGAAGCTGCCATCGCCTTGTCCACCTCCACAGAATCGCGCTACACAGGACACAACTGGTGATTCTTTTTGAGTCTTCTTGACCCCCAGGATGCTCCATACTAAATTAGGATAAAATCGCTGTTTCCCCTATACGAAATTGAGTCCATTTTGCCTAAGGATGCACCAGACTGAATCAGGATAAAATCCCTTAATCCCTATGGTAGAAGAAGGATTATAAAGGTTTTACCTCTATTTTGCCGATTGGGCCCCACCCCTCATGTCCCAGGGGGGCCACACCTACTGTTTGTACAAAATTGGTTCCCCCTATTGGGCCCCGCCCCTCAGCCCCCAGGGGGGGGGGGGGGGGGGGGCACACCTACCGTTTGTACCAAATTGGTTGCCCTTTACCCAAGGATGTTCCACACCAATTATGGACCAAATCCTTTCATTCCTACAGAAGAAAGAATTTTATGGAATAATTTGCTGTTTCCCCTATTGGGCCCCACGCCTCAGGCCCCTGGAGGACCAGACCCACGGTTTATACAAAATTGGTTCTCCCTATTGGGCCCCGCCCCTCAGCGCCCAGGGGGGCCACACCTACCGTTTGTACAAAATCGGTTGCCCTTTACCCAAGGATGCTTCACACCATGGTTCTTCGGACCAGGTGAGCTAAAAATGAGGTTACTGCAGCCAACCACAACCCCTGAAACTCGTTTCACTGTTGATGAGGAGGACTTATTTGTAAGGATAACACTTTTGTTTTATAAATGTAAACAATTTTTTTTTTGAAATGCCGAATATTTCACAATTTATTGATTTAAAAAGTATATGGTATTGTTGTGTTGTTATAGTTGTAGGATTGATGGGGAGCTATAGACCAAAACATAACGGTTATATGGTATCGCATAGCAACTCTTTGTCAGGACCCGTTTGTGACAGTCTAACACACATTATGAAATTGAACATTATCTTAATTTAAATGATGAGAAATTTATATATAGTGTTCCTTATTCCACGAGCCTTCCCGATCAACCAATCGTACCAAATAGAACTTTTGTGAATAACTGGGCGAACGATTGATAAATCACACAGTTGTAAGCACCATGTGCGGACGCTATTTTTAGTGCGTTGAGTGGCCACACAACAGTACATTCAAGAAAATAAATAACTAAGTTGATATTTTAAAACAAGTGGCCCAGAGGGTCTGTATCGCTCACCTGGATAATAAAGCAACCATGGGAAATTATTCTTCCCACTTACGGTACTGAAGTAGATTTTTTTTTAAAGATTTAAACCTCGAAGTTCCCTATTGGGCCACGCAACTCGCAGCAACCAGAGGGGCCACACCCTTCGTTTATACAAAATTACCCTGGCAAACCGGAATAAAATCCCGTAAATCCTATGGTAGAAGCAGGATTTCAAAGGGTTTTGCTTATTTTTCCCCTATAGGACCCCGCAACTCTGCCCGCAGGGTGAAATCCCTTAATTCCTAGGGTAGAAGGATTTTAAAGGTTTGATCCCTATTGAGCCCCTCCTCTTTACCCTTAGGGGGTCCATACCCACTGTTTATACAACATCGAGTCTCATTGGCTGAAGGATGCTCCAGACCAAATTCAGTCGAAATATTATGGGCCAAACTTGTACCCGCTGCCCCGCTTACTTGATCGTAAGAGGCGACTAAATTTGGGATCTTATCTTTTCTCTTCTTTCTCAACAACTTTCTTACTCCTAATCACAGTGGTCGAACGCAACTGTATTACACCCGGATGTTGTGATCAATGAAGCGAAAAAAACATTGCTGCCAGCTATACCAACATCACTACACGACAGCCATAAGATAAGGTAATTTAACGTGTTTCTGAATTGCAAGATTGCATATAAAATACATTTGTAACTTTAAGTTTGTATCGAATCAGTGCTGTCATCTCGTCAGTTTTCGATATTTCCGCAATTTCTATCGCTATTCACAGCATAAATAACTATTGGAGTTCTGAAGTATAGGACTTAATAAAGATGTACAACATATGATTCCAATGTACGGAATTTGCAACATAAGATGAATTGCAAAACAAGAGGTCATCCTCAAACATGCTTATGTATGCGTAGTTGATGATGGACTGTATTGGTGGTAGTAATTTACGTTAGTTGTTCCTGTGGGTGGTTTGAATAAATGAGTCGTTCTGGAGTTTCATTAATGGACTGTTTTGTTATTAGGTTTTACATTTTGCTTTACATTTTGTCATTCACAGATGGAAGAACACCAATGCGTCTATTGCCCGGAGAGATTTCTGGATTTTGACATCATCCAACAGTGTGTAGACACTCACAATAACGAAATGTTGAAAATCAAATTATCATCAATATCCGATACAGAAACGAAAAAAACCACGAAGAATGTCCATGTTAAACCTGAAGAGATACAGATTCAGGGCAAATATATCCAACCTTTTTCTGAGACCTGCAGTATCCGATTACTAAAATATAGAGAAAACACCTGCTCTCCGTTCAAAAAAATACCAAGGATATCGTCAACTCCAATTAAAGCCAAAATCATTTAAAAACTCTAGAATCAGATGAGGAAGCCTTGCCCCATTTATTACCCCAGGGACTTCATTTGAACAAACTTTATTCTACACCCCCATGCCATTATTTATCGAAAATATCAACCCCTGGTTTGAAAGAATTGTTTTTAAGAATTGCTAAAATTTTCCCTAAGCGGCCAGCCCCTCCATCTGAACAAATCTTAATCCCCTTTCCCTACCGATCATTTGTGCCAAGTTTGATCAAATTTGGCCAAGTGGTTCTTGAGAATAATTCGAAAATGTAAAATGTTTACAGACGACGGACAATTCTTACGCTCTACCTGCAGGGACTAGATAGACCACATTATCTCCTTTAAATACCAAATGGACAGCGAGCGTGTGACAAAGGAAATGTTGTGCAATGTAACGAATGAAAATGCGACCGATGGGGATGTGTTGCTCCAGAGTGCATTGTTTGCCTACAGAACAAGTGTTCATTCTTCAACGAAATGTACACCATTTGAAGTCATCTATGGCCGAAAGGCTAAGATTGTTGTGCATTCAGGGAAGGCTTCAACATTTAAGTTTCCAACGATGTTCTCGTCAATATAGAAGAAGGAAGAAAAGACAACATCAAGAATAACATCGAACTAGCCGAGGAGGAACAGAAGAAAAACTATGATAAACGTCACAACTCTTATTATTCCTTTCTGGTTGTATCTTCTGTCCTCATGAAAAAAAACAAGTACGATAAGGAGATTTAAATGTATGTTGGCATCACATCACAATGTTGTGTATTTGTGTTTATGTAATAGACTCACAACTGACACGTGTGTTCCAACATGGCGTCAAACTCGAACGGGTCCATAAAACCGATGAAAAGAAATTTCAGAGTTCTGACCGTCCAAAGCAACAGTATAGCCATACTTCTTCAGGTAAAGGTAACTGTTACAGATGTGGCAGTACTGCCCACAAGGCTGACCGCTGTACTCATACAAAAAGTGTGTGTAACTATTGTTCAAAGGAGGGACACCTCGAAAAATGTGTATGAAGAAAAAGAGAGACTGTCCAAGAAGAGGAGTACGATTATGATTATGAGCCCCTTTTTCACACTTACACAGTAAACAGCATGGTAAACCCCATAACATTAAACACTACCATGAACGGGAGCCAGATCCCGATGGAACTTGACACCGGGCCATCCGTTTCGTTGATACCGGAACAAACGTACAAACAGTACCTCAGGCGCGTACCGTTAGCACACACCAAGGTTCGATTAAAGACCAACTCTGGCGAGAGATAGAGACATATAATGCTACCCCTATTAAGATTCCACCACGGAAACTACCTCTGGCTAGGAAAGATATCTTAGAACAGGAAGTAGATAAAATGTTAAAACAGGATATCATAGAACCTAGTGATAGTCCATAGTCCAAAGCTTAACTCTGTCACTAAGAAAGATGCTTACCCCTTACCTAAAATGGATGATACCTTAGAAACGTTTAGTACTCTAGACTTAGCTAGTGGGTATTGGCAGGTAGGAATGGACGAGAAAGATAAGCAGAAAACAGCATTTAGTACACATTTAGGGTTGTTTCATTTTAATGTAATGCCCTTCGGTTTGTGTAATGCTCCCGCTACGTTTGAGAGATTGATGGATAATCTCCTGGGACCTCTTAAGTGGAAGTGCCTTTGCTATTTAGATGATATCAGTGTTTGGAGATGATTTTGACAAAGCTCTTGAAAACCTTGAACTTAGAGAAGCTAACTGAAAGCTTAAGCCAAAGAAATGTATACTTTTCCAGACAGAAGTGACATTTTTGGGACATAAGGTGTCCAGGGAAGGGATCCGATGTGACCCTGAGAAAACAAAATCCATAAAAATGTGGCCAAGACCTGCAAACAGGTCTGATATACGCAGCCTTCTTGGATTAGTGGGCTATTACAGTCTTACAATCCTAGTTGTTGCTGGAAGCATTTTGGGTTCACATAGATACATGGAAGGAAGAAATAGGTTTTGTTTATCAGGAAAACCATAACCACAAAACTAAGATGGCCAGCACTCCAGAGGCGGACTTGAGGGTGGATGTGGACCTTGAGGAACTTAAACAGTTCCAGAAGGTCCATGTCCGGCAGGAATTCCCTAGCTGTGGAATGGCTTGCCCGGTTCCAGGGTGTGGACCGACGATGTATCCCAGACTGGAGAGGTACCTGGACTACTGGGCTCTCTACCACGTCCCAAGGAAAACTCTAGTGGGCTGTGACGCCTGCAGGATGGTATTCCGTAACAGGAATAAGGCACATGTCGCTGTGAGGCCTCTCACACCATCACGAAAAGGCCCAACGAGAAATTTCGGGACCCTGGGGATGTCATTCCACCAGGACCCACAATAGCAAGATCCACGCAAATCCAGGCTGAAAGGAGGGCTGCCTAGGAAGCCAGAAGACGGCAAAAGCCAATCCTAGAAGATCGCCATGGTATAGACCGGGAGCAGATGGAGTATCTATTCGGACATTAGTAAGCGTTATGCAAATTTCCTGGACTCAAAATATTTGTGAAGTAGACGTGATGCATTTTTACAATTACTTGGATTTATGTGTTATTTGGAACTATTTTCACAGTGAAACAAACTTTATAAAACCTAGATTTACTTCAAGAACATTGCCATACTTAAATGTGCTTTTTTCAGTATTGGATTCTAAAGTGAGCTTCCGGAAACTCCGCGAAATTTAAATACCAGATTTCAACAATGACATTCAGTCTTGTTCCGCCCTTCAATCTACTGAAGGCGAGGTTGATGTATACACATTTGGTTTAGAAGCCATTATAGAGAAGCACGCACCTCTGCAAACTAAGGTGATAACTGTAAGACCAAATGCCCCGTGGTATAATAAAAAGACACGTGGAAAAACAGAAATGTAGACAAGCAGAGAGACAGTGGTGACGGACCAAATTAACCGTTCACCAACAGATTGTCGACTAGTTGGTTCACTACTCTTTCAGTCAAAGAAGCTTATTATTCGGAAAGAATCGAAGAATGCGGCAAGGATACTAGACAGCATTTTAGACTCACCAAAAACCTAATGGGACAGAAAGGTGAAATTATCCTTCAAAGCTGTAATTCTGAAAAAGACTTAGCAGGTAAGTTCAGTGATTATTTTCTGAATAAAATCAGCTCAATCAGGAAATTATTTACTGAAGTGAACACCTCTGCTGACATTGACATCTCTGTCATGACTGCTGACATTGCATTTGATGGGGAACCATTGACAAAGTTCTCACCAACAACCAAGGACGAGTTGCGCAACATTAGCATGACGTCGAAATTGAAGTCCTGTGAGCTTGATCCACTGCCTACAGACCTACTAAAGCAATGTCTTGAAGCACTGCTTCCTTTGATTACCGCAATCATGGTTGAGTCAAAGGTTCCATTATGTTTCAAGAAGGCACATGCCAGAGCATTGATAAAAAAGCCTGGAATGGACAAGGAGGAGTTGAAAAACTGCCACCCAGTTTCAAATCTGCCTTTTCTGTCCAAGATCTTGGAGAAGGTTGTAATCCGGCATTTAGAGGTTCATCTCCATGCAATCGGCCTACCGCATGGGACACTCTACTGAGACGGCTCTCCTACGTGTACATATTGATATAGCTTCTGCATTGGATAACAAGTGCAGAGCGGTGCTTGTCATGCTGGACTTGTCAGCTGCATTTGACGTCACCGACCATGGCATACTTAATAAACGTCTGGAATACTCTTATGGAGTGACTCATACCGGAGTGAACGACGACAGTTTGTTGCCATCGGATCTGCCACCTCACATGACAAAGTACTAGATTTCGGGGTTCCTCAAGGGTCGGTGTTAGGACCACGAAAGTATTATATGTCGTCGCCGTATCCTTCGCTATCATTGCTATGCCGGTGACACACAAATTTACATGGTCATAAAACCACAGGACAGTTGGAATACAGTCTTAGAAAGTCTGGAAGCTTGTCTGACAGATCTCAGTATCTGAACTATTGAGACTGTTCCAGCTGTTAAAAACCTAGGGGTATACTTTGACAGTTCTCTGAACATGGCGAAACAAGTGAACGCTATTGTCAAATCATGTTACTACCAGATCAGGAACATTGGCTGTATTCGGCAGTCTCTCACTGCAGATGCATGCAAGATTTTGGGGCATTCACTTGTTACCTCTCGGTTGGATTATGGTAACGCCCTGCTCTGTGTTATATCTGACAACCTAACTAGTCGTCTGCAGAGGGTCCAGAACACTGAAGAACGGCTAGTTACTCGTACTCGAAAGAGAGAGCACATCACACCTGCGCTTTATTCGTTGCACTGGTTACCTGTACGATACAGGTCGCAGTACAAAATTCTGGTATACACATACATGGCACTGAATGGAACAGCTCCTTAGTACCTACAGGAGCTTGTTACCCTGGATCAGCAGTCAGGATCACTGCGGTCGGAGTCAGAATCTTTGTTGTGTGTCTCAAAATCTCGTACTGTGACCTACGGAAACAGATGATTTGGGAGGGTTTCGGCTTCGTTGTGGAATAGCTTACCATCTGCTTTTGGGAAGTCAAATACCCTGGCCAAGTTCAAGAGGCACATACAAACTCACCTTTTCACGTCTGCATTTTAGAAACGTTGCAAAGACATCATGTCAAGACCACCCTTTTATTTGTTCAATTATGTGCACATTGCTTGTTAAATGTATGAAAGGGATTGCAAGCTTTTGTTGTTTGTTTTCACAATTATAACCATTACTATTACCCATATGTTGTAAAGCGCCGTAGAGTAATTTTACAAATTATATAGGTCGCTATATACATATATTATTATTATAAAGTGCTATTTTTACAAATGTTATTATATAGGTGTATACATATGTGTATACCAAGCATGTGTTTTGATATGAGTTTACTTTTATAACTAAGATAATAAAGTTTATCGCTTTATCGATTAAAACTGATTTAGTTGAAGTGAATACACCATTTGTGTTAATATAGTATGTTATGACCCAAATTAGGTCTTGAGCAAGTCTAGCAGTCTGCCGGTTGAGGCAGCGTAAATCATTTGTGTTTTCGGCCTCTCGTACCAGTCGCTAGCGCAAACACGTGACAGAGGCAGACATTGTGTTGGTAAATTTGGATCGGTCAAGAACTGTTTGGTTTGGCATTTATTTCTGGTGCAATGGGACCAAAACGGAAAGGGAAGACACCTTCTAGCAGTAGTACTAGGCGAGCCAAGCGTCACAGGCCAGTGGCCGAAAAATCACCGCAAACCGATCCGGAGGGCCCGAACGCTGGGGAAGTGCGTGAGGATCATGATGGCGCCCCCATGGCCAGCGTTCAGCCAGATACAAATGAACAGGCGGGTAAGGGTAGGCCAACAGGCCTGTGTCAAATAGTTGAACCGACCGATGTTGCTAACACTGTCAGTGTGTTTGAACCTATCGGTTCTCATATCCCCATGAAATTGAAGGAAAAAAATTGGAGGGGGGAATTTGTTGATTTGTCGCTGCTTTTGAAAACGGGGCGGGATTTGGTTCAGGATACTTTGGAAGGAGATTTGGTTGTTTATAACGGTGGGATTTCGGTGGTTCGCCACAAACGCAATCAGATTCAAAACATCAATACATGGACCAAAGCCTACATTATTTTTATGGGAATAATGTTAGAGAAATTCAACGTTAGAGCAGCAGAACTTCTCAAATATATGCACGATGTCAGGTTGGCGGGAGAAATGGGGGCTCCCGGGGGATGGGTAAACTACGACACGGAGTTTAGACTTCGGAAGGCAAGGTATCCCCAGTCATCATGGGGAGTTATTGATCATGAATTATGGTTGATGTATGTGTCGACCCCTCGTGGACAGCAAGGTCACCCGTTTCGAAACTCCAGTAATTCTGCTCCCCAGGGTCCCTCGAATCAATACCAAGGAGGGAAACCAAAACAGGGCTCAAATGGTCCAGGGGGACACTGCTTTGGATATAACAAGGGCAAATGTTCCTTTGGCCCCTCCTGTAGATTTGGACATTTTTGTGCAAAATGTAAGGGACAGCACCCCGTGTATCAATGCAAGCAATAATCCTTCACTGAGTGCCAGTGGTTCATCTGTTAGAAGTAGTGTAACCAACCAGTCACTTTTTGCATTAGGTCACACTCCTATTAAAGTTGAAGTGCTTGGTCAACATCTTACTGATTATCCCAAACAATTAGAAGCTCAGGAATTGGTTCAGGGTTTTAGGTTTGGCTTTAAATTGAACTACAGTGGGCCACGTTCACCTTATTTCTCTAAAAACCTTTAAAGTGCATTACATGATTCAAAAACTTTGCAAACAAAAATAAAGAAAGAATTAGATTTAGGTAGAATTGCTGGCCCATTTCTTTCCCCACCATTACCTACTTTACGTGTTTCACCACTAGGTCTAGTCCCAAAAAAGAATGGTGACTTCAGGGTTATTCACCACCTTTCATACCCCCATGATGAGTCCGTTAATTCATGTATTGATCAAAAATTTTGTTCTGTTCAATATGCGAAAATCGATGATGCTATCAATATGATTTACAAACTAGGCCAGGGTACATTTTTAGCAAAATCTGACATCAAATCAGCCTTTCGACTTCTTCCTATTTGGCCAGGTGATTTTGACCTACTGGGCTTCTTTTTTGAGGACCAGTGCTACTTTGATAAGTGCTTGCCAATGGGGGCCTCAATAAGTTGTGCTCTATTTGAGAATTTTGCTCGAGCTCTTCATTGGTACACAGCTTCAATAATAGGGGAAGAAAACCTTCTCCATTACTTGGATGATTTTTTATTTGGTGGAAGAGATAGCCAATCCTGTAGTAATTCATTGACAATCTTCAGGAATGTTTGTGATGAGTGGGGAGTTCCTTTGGCACCTGAAAAAACAGTGGGGCCCGCCCAGGTACTTACATTTTTAGGGGTGGAATTTGATACATTAGGTATGGTTATGAAGCTACCCAGTGACAAATTAGCCAGTCTAAAGGAACAGTTACATGAGACCCAGGGAAAAAAGAAAATTACCCTGCGTGCCCTACAGTCTTTACTAGGTATGTTGAATTTTGCTTGTCAGGTGGTAGCCCCTGGGAGGGCATTTTGTCGACGTTTAATTGATGCTACAATTGGTGTGTCCCGCCCCCACCACTATATCAGGGTTACATCTGAAATGAGAGAAGATCTAAAAACCTGGCTGATTTTTCTTGAAAACTACAATGGTGTGACAGTAATTTTAGATAACTTGTGGTCTTCAAATGAATCTCTCCAGTTTTTCACAGATAGTGCAGGGGGCTCTGGGTTAGGTTTTGGTATCTATTTTCAAGGGAAATGGGCTCAGGATGTTTGGCCAGAATCTTGGATATCTCAAGGTTATCTCCGGGATATCACTCTCCTTGAACTATTTCCAGTTGTAGTTGCTGTTGAACTATGGGGAGAATTTTTGACAAACAAGAAAATTGTTTTTCACATAGATAATGAAGCTGTTGTTACTATCATTAATAAAAAATCTTCAAAGTCTGTGCGAGTTATGTCCCTTGTTAGAAAACTTGTGTTATTATCTTTGAAGCTTAACTTTGTACTTAAGGCTGAACATATACCAGGTAAATCTAACAATATATGTGATGCACTTTCTCGTTGCCAGTGGCAGCGTTTCCGAGCTCTGGCCCCGGACGCCGATCGACAGCCCACCCCAGTTCCAGACCATCTTTGGAATGTTTAGCTACCAGTTCCAGACCATCTTTGGAATGTTTAGCTAATGAGACTGTTGAGCTTATACAACACTCTGTTGCCCCTAAAACAAGAAAAATATGCAACACAGCAGTTGAATCTTTTGAGAAGTTTCGGCGGGATTATCAATTGTTAACCATTTGGCCTGCCCCCATAGATCATTTGCAACATTACATTGCATATCTGTCTGTTAATGGGGCATCTCCTTCTACTGTTTCTACTTATGTGTCGGTTATTAGCTATAAGCACAAAATGAATAACATGTCAGACAGCACTAAGTGTTTTCTGGTTGTTAAAATGATAGAGGGAATGCGCAGGAAAAACAGACGTAGGGATGTAAGAACCCCAATATCAGTAGATTTATTAATTATGCTTGTACCTGCCTTACAGCCAGTCTAATTTCGAGTCAGCCATGTTTTCTTCTGCTTTCAGCCTGGCCTTTTTTGCTTTGCTGCGGGTGGGAGAATTTACATCAGAAAATAGGATATTGAAAGGTCAAGGTCAATTTGAACATACAGTGTGTGTTAAGGACATACGTTTGACCCCTAGTGAGTCACCTACAGAGTTGTACTTAACAATCCGCACTTCTAAAACTGACCAGCTCGGCTTATCTACTACTTTGATTTTAAAGGCACAGCAGGGTATACGAAAATCTATTTGTCCAGTTCGACTCATGCATGCTTACATTCAGGCTAGACCAGCATGTACTTCGCAGCAGCTGTATGTTCACTTAGATGGAACCCCTCTTACAAGATACCAATTTAATGCGCTATTCAACAAAACTTTGAGTTTTTGCGGGGAACTAGGCCCCGATCTTCACTACAGATCGCATTCATTCCGCATTGGTGGAGCCACTGATCGCATAAAATTAGGGTGTTCAGTAGAAAGCTTGAAACAATGGGGTAGATGGACCTCTGACGCCTGCTCTCGTTATATCCGTCTGTCATAAGCATGGGCACGCCCCCCCCCCCTCCCTTTCATTTCATCCATTTTTCAGTTGATTATATATAATAGTATCTTGTAATTGAAGTTTGATACCTCTAATATTTTTTGCATTGTATCATATTATTATCATTACAGGTAAACATATCTTATGCCTAGGATCCTCAATTGTATATTGGGCAGCTCGTACTGCTAGGTCAAGGCCAGGGCAACTGAATTTGGGGCTTCCACATATGACCATCACATGGGAGGGCCAGCGTGGTATGAAGTGGTCCCAATTTACCTCAGCAGTAGAGGGGTATCTTGCTAAGAATTCACCACCTGACTACATTCTGGTGCAGTTGGGCTCTAATGATGTAGGCTATGTAAAATCCAAAGAGCTTATTGAACAAATCAAATGTGACTTGTTGCGTGTAAGGGCATTATGCTCAAACACTATCCTAATTTGGAGTGACATTTTACCAAGGCGGTACTGGCATGCTGCATCTGACCCACTCAATCCTCGATCTTTGAACAAGGCCCGTAATCGTATTAATTGTGCCATTCGTAGTTTTGTCCTTCGGGAGGGGGGTTCTGTGGTTAGACATCCCAACATAACTCCCCGAGAGGCCACTCTTTTTCGATTAGATGGGGTGCACCTCTCTCACCTTGGCAATCAAATTTATTTGAATAACATTCAAGGTGCCCTTGAGTCCTTCACAAACTCTGCTTCCTACAATTTCCCTATTAATTACTAATGATTAGGAATTCGAACCAGTAAGCTATTTCTATGTTGCCTGTCTTGCATTCGTCCAATAATCAGTTTTTTAGGATTTATAGTTCTTGTGTGGTGGTTGGGCGAAATTTAAGGATAACTACAACATGATTTTTGGCGGTGAGTAGGGTCTGGTTAAACCCTACTCATTTGGCGGATTTCTGACAGGCTAACTTCGTCCTCGGGGGCCTGAATTGATACTGGGACCCGGATTTGGTGGCTGGGTCAGGGATTGGTCCCTGACCTAGGTAAGCATGTTACCATGGTAACATGGTCATGTTGGATAGGTTAACTCTAGCTACCAGAGTAACCGGCTCTGATCTGTTACCAGTTTGGAGCTGTGGTTTCCACGAGTACCGTGGAGTAACCGGTATGTGTATTAACGTAAATTAATAATGGAAATCCGGGCAGTATTGGACGGGCCTCTGAACGTGGTTTCTCACTGGTTACCGTGGGAAACCAGGGACTATGGTACCATAGTTCCTGCTAGCATGCCAGTCATTAGTGACATTTTTCCGGCGGCTAGTTGTTAGCTTGGCAGATATCCATTTCTTGATATCTCTTGATATTTATCAAACTGATACAATTTAGGAAAATGTCAAAAAAGTAACTGCGGCCGTTTTTCTCCAAATCTGTTGTTGAGTTATTTTTTGTAAGAATCTTCAACTAAAAACCTATGTAGGTATAAACCAATGTGTTCCAATCAAAGATTGTATGTTTTGATACGTTATATACATAAAGTTGACAGCTTACTTTGGACTTGTTGTTTCACTAAACTTGTTAAGCTTTGTGCCAAGTTAGTTGTTCCTATGGTTGTTGATGTTTCTATATCTAGTCTATATACTAATTTGAAGCTCAAGGTTGTCCAGTCTAGGATATTTCCATAACTAGTCATTCCTAATGGAGTAATATTTGCTGTTATAACACAGTTGTTATTCATTGCTCATATTATATGTTACAAGAGTTGTTCTGTTATGTTTGGTTGTGGTGATAATGATATATATTGATGATATGCTATAATGGTGCTAAATGTCATGTATTGTCTAATTCATCTTTATCCATACCGTTTGTAGATTCAGTTGTTTACTGATTCTTAATTACCACTGCAGTTTTACTCATGAAATATGACGTTGTTCTTTTATGTCTGATTCTTATTTATGGGTCGGGTAGGGCTTTTCTACAGCGTATGGTTCCTGTGGATCAGTCGCTACTCTCTGTCTTTCTGTTTGTTTACATAGCCGTATTTTAGCAAGTTATAGGTTAGTTGTGCCTTACGAGACAGGAAACGGAAATAAAGACCGAAAGTTCGGCTTCATCTCTTACTTTACTCTGCATAAACGGTTTGGCCAATCGTTAAAGCGGAACTAATGAAAGGGGATATAAAAGATCATGTTCTTGGGTTGCTCGGTGTCTTGACAGGGTCGGTGAACCGACCCACAGCTTCAGGTGAGGTAAACCTTACCGCTTCATGCGCTGCTAACAGTGCAACATAGGCCAAGGTGCTGCTAACAGTACCAATACCTAACTATAACGTGGAGTTATCTTTCCTTGGATTTAACAGTATATAGTGCTATAGGCACTACAGTACATTCAGGGGCTTCGGGCTTAGACATCGAAACATAGTGGTTCGCTGTAGATCTATAGGTATCTAAGGGTACTTGGTTATAGCCTACTGGTATTGATAGTACTGTTAGGCAGGATAGGCCATTGTTTTACATGGGGATTGAGTTATAACATTAGCCGTCACTGTTCGACGCTAAATTTATGATCTTCCGTTGTTAAACTGTTATATACATTCATTCCGTCTTGTTAATTAACGGTTACTTGTATTTTAAACACCTTGTTGAGTTATTGAATCAATTGCTGGTATTACCACTACATCCAGTGTTCGAGCCTGTAGTGAAAACAGGTCTGTAGCCTGACGAAAGAGGCGAGGTCTAGAGAGGACTGCAGGGGAAGTTGTCGACTCGAGTGACAACGGATGCAAAACCCTCTCAGGACCTCTCCCTATTACATTTGTTACACCGTTACAATTTTTTACCTGCACCGTTATAGCATTATGCATCAAACCCAGTATTTTAACACAGTTACAAATGTTTACCTCACTAAAAAGGGTAATATCAGTATATAAACCAAATTTGCAACGTTACAAATTATTATACCTGTAACCATATAGCATTTTGCATAAACACCAATATGGCAACACCGTTACCAATCGTTACCTGTAAATGTACCCATATATGGAATCATGCATTTTTAATATGAAAAAAATATATGTTTACACCAAATTGTTTCTTTAGTAAAACATTTTTTTTTGTAAAATTAGTACATTCTGAATTAAATTCTTATCTGCCAACCAGTGAAGACTAAGTTGGAAACAGAAATAAAATTTCAATTAATACCAGTTGATATATAGCTATCCCAATTATATAAATAATACCATTATTACAACTCCATCATTTTACCAAACGTAACCAACCTTGTGACTGAAGCTGTCTTAAAAGCTGAAACCATTGCAACCCTCAAATTGTTTTTACTTTTTATTTCCTTGATTATTGAGATGTACTCCATCAGAGTCAAATACATGCTGACAGCTATGAGGGGCCCACAATCAAGTTAAACGAAATAAACTGACCCCATCTATCTCCTTCACATAATAATCCAATTTCCGATTGAGCTGATCCACCCTAAAGTTAAACCACTCATTGTCAACTGCGTACCGGATTGGTATGGATGGGGGTGTCTATGTATGACCTGAAGGACCACCACTTGCCTTACTGAATAACTGTACCACAGTTCAACAATTAACTCCACGTAACTTTTGAAGATGTCGTCTACCGACTTTCGCATATCACACATATCATTTGAAGCTGTCTGCAGAAGCACTATCTAGGTTTGTACCTTTTGATAACGGGTAGCCCCCGGCCACGAACAATGCGAGCACCCCCATAGCCTTTGCAGACTCGTACTTCCTCAGTACACAAATTAAAGTTCTCCTTTACACGAAGATCAGTAGAATTTTGAACGAATGATAAAATCCGTCTGACAAACGAATGTCCTAATAACACAACGGTGTACGGCATGCTTCCTACCGAGACCTCCTCAATCGTGTTTGTTTACATACGAATCCCGACAAGAGATCCCAGAGGGATCTTGGCGCCCACCTTTGTACCATCTTCATTAGTTCTTTGTTAGTTCGACTTTTCTCTTCCTGCCACTAATCTGTTTGATCAAGTCATGTTAACAGTAAATGTACCTTGAGGTAACTTTTGATCTAAACTTAATACTGATGTGTATGAAAGCCAACCTTCAAAGTGAGTTTGTCATTTCACATAATTACTAGTACAGTACTTAATGTGAAAGAAATAGAATCGATCATTGCAATATGAGAAAGATCTGTTAAGTTCTTCTTTTTATCCATTTTGTTTTTATAATCAGTCTCAGAATATAACATGCACAACGAGAGATCAAGGGGAACGTACATATAAAATTCGAGAAAGATCCCTCTGGTACTTCTTGAGAAATAGCGCTAACAAACTTTCACTATCAAAATCCAAGATGGCTGCCTATCGGCCATGTTGTTTATCCGATCCGTCTCAAAAGTTGCCCTGCAAAGAAAAGGACCAAGGGCAACCTACATATAAAATTTGAGAAAAAAACCCTTTGGTACTTTTTGAGAAATAACGATAATAAACTTTCACGATCAAAATCCAAGATGGCTGCCTGTCGGCCATGTTTATCCGATCAGTACCACCGTCTTGCTTAGTCACCGATAGTTGATGGATTTGCTGCGTACAGATGGATACCTCTCTCTACATCTACATAGTAATGATTTGTTTGTTTGTTTGTTTGATTTTGTTTAACGTCCTATTAACAGCTAATGTCATTTAAGGACGGCCTCCCCTGTGTGCAAGTTGCATGCGCGTAGTGTATGTGTGTGATGTCTTGTATGAGAATGTTGTTCAAATTCTGATTTTTAATACTTTGTAATACGGACAAAGAGTCGGAACAAATTATTGCTTTGTTAATTTTGTTATTTTCAATTTCATCCAAACCCAACGGTAGTAGCTTCAGCTTTAAAAATAGATGCGTTATTTGGTAATCGGCAGGAAAAAGATATGTTGTTAGTTAACTTATTGTTTCCCGTTGGGCTCCCTCATTATTTCTTTAAAGGGAGAAAATATTCGCTACATCATTATAGTTTCCCCCTTGTATTACTTTTTAGATGGATACCTAGCTGTCATCTCGGAAGAAACAAAAACATACCAGAAGTGGCAGCAAGGATATTACTGGAAGGGCATGAAAGAGGATGTACTTTCATTCGGCAGAGACTGTGATCAGTGTTGTAGAGTCATCCGTTGACCAGTGAAAACTGTTCCTCCACTTAACTTTATTCCAGTGCCATCAACTATTTGGAGCCTTGTTGGAATCAACATTGTTGGAGCCCTGCCAATAATCGACACTGGAAATAAATAAATACATTGTGGAGGCTACATATCACTTTTCAAAGTGGTCAGAAACATGTGCGATGGGAGAAAAAACTGCTGTCATTCGGGATTGTGTGTGCAGATTTAGGCCTATAGATTCCATTATAACGGACCAAGGAAAGGAGTTCACAAACAGGGTCGTAGACTACCTGGCATATGAGCTAGACATACCACAGAATCTCCTCTGCATACCATCCCCAAACAAATGGACAGCGACAGCGTTACAACATGACTTTACAGGAAATGTTGGGTAAAGTAACAAATGAACATGCGCCTGATTGGTATGCGTTCCTCCAGAGTGCATTGTTTGCCTACAGAACAAGTGTTCATTCATCAACGAAATGTACACCATTTAAAGTCATGCATGACCGCAAGGCTAAGACTGCTGTGCAATCAGGGAAGTTCCACACACTAAACTTCCCAACGATGTTCTCGTCAATATAAAAGAAAGAAGAGAAGACGTAAAGGACAGCAACAAGAACAATATCGAACTAGCCCAGGAGGGATAAAGAAAAAATATGATTTTATTCCTTTTCCTATTGTATCCATTATCCTCATGAGAATTACAAGTAAGACAATGAAATTTGGAAATTTTGAATTTACAGGGTTATCGATTTTAAGAGCTTGTTGTACATCGGGATATCGAGGAAAATAGCAGACAGCTGAGCGGCTACATCGAGGGGAGGAATTGGATGTGTTTAAAGAATTTGAGCGTGATGCACATACATGAAATGGATTACTAGGAAAAGAGCAGACAATTGTGCATCTACAACGAGGGGAGGAAATGGAGCTTGAAGCACATACAGGAAATGGAAAAAAGGGCAGACAGATGGAAATGGAGGAAAACAGCAGACAGCTGTGCAGCTACACCGAAGGGACTTTGATAGTGTTGTTTTCTTGGGGGCAGAGGATGTTGATAGTGAATATGTTCCAGACACTGATTGGAATGATGATGAAAAAGAGGATTGTGAAAAAGAAACAAACATTTTTCATATGGTTCCTCGAGATACAGAGAGCGATGAAAAGTCAAGGTGACATTATTCCAATTTGTTCAAATGCTGTGGACCACCATCCCCGACCAGCCACTCATCATTAAAGATTGGAGGAAGAGGGGGGGGGGGGGGCATCCTCAGGGGGAGTTGCAGCGATTCCTCAACCGTGATATACCCCCGGAGGCAATTGCCTGTAAGGCCCTGGAGGGTCATATACTCAATTGTGTAAGAATAAAGCTTATCTTGATCTCCTTTTTATAAATACATGTAGCCAACTGCTTTACCGCTCGTATGTTCATTTGCAATGTTGTTAATCTGAATTTTATATGTATTCGAGTAATATAATGTTACTTACAGTTAGTACTATTTTAACTCACTGCCCCTACCTCTCACATGACCACCCCCAACATGTCTACCTGATATAAGACCACCTCGGATAGGACCACTCCATACACGCCGGCCTCAACACTACCCACGACTGCTGTTCCGGTATTAATACCACTTGCAGGTGATGATTTATCTCTAAAACAATACATTTAGAAAAATGTTATTATCTTTTAAACTTATTTTTTAACTAATTTTATTTCCATTTCAGTTATGGTCTCCATTTATGTGGTGTTGCCATTGTTGTTGGCAGTAATTTTCAGACGGTGGAAGTGGAGGAGGTAAAGGTGTTTGCCAGAATGTTTCCGTTAGTAGATTCTAATTTTATAAGGAAAAATATGTACAATATATATACGGTAGTGGTCTCCTGTTACATTTTGAGTATTGGTATAGTTTTTTTACTACATACATTTATATAAAGCTAATCTGTCTCTGCTAAGTTAACACTAATTAAACTAGGGTCTATTTTTGAGGTCTTTCTACAATTGTATATTTTAAATTGTAGCGGAACTAGAGGACATCCCCTCCCCTAGGACACCACCATTAGGTCAGAGTATGTCGCAATGATGCAAGTACTAATTCAACTGGGGTCTATTTTTTACACGTGTGCTTGTTGACTATATTCGTTGTGAGGTTATCGCTGAATGCTTTTGGTTTGACATTTACATAGTCAAATATTTTTGATACAGTAACTCTTAAGCGTAAAATGTGAAATACATACCAAGACACGATGCCAGACATGATGTTTTAAACATTGCGCCAAAAAGTATTTGCTGCGGGACTAGACTCTACTCGGGGGTTTCAAGTTAATCATTGCGGTAAAACAGCAAATTCTCCGAAAAAGTGCATGATTAAATGTATCAGACAAATTATTACACAATTAATCATGATGGATTACTTAATTAGAATTCAAACCGAAGTTATCCCCGCAGATCACTGGAAAAAAACCCATAAGTGTTGAAAATCTTCATTTGAAATTTGGCGGTACCGGTAGTGCTCTGACGAAGCTGCTTCCCTTGTGTATGCGTGCTGTGACCCATATCAGTATAGCATATGTGTGATTGTAACGTGACCCTGTGATCAAACCAAAAGCATTCAACGACCACCTCACAAGGAATATAGTCAACAAACACGTGTGTAATAACAACAGAGGATTAATCATACCCGATAGTACGACACATCAGTACAAACATTCATTCTTTGTTGACACGTGCATTCATTGGAACCATCTACTAGACTCCGTTGTGCGTGCTGTTACCATAAAGAGCTTTAAGACCGCTGTACAGGAGCATCGCTAATAAATCAGGCGCTCTCTCTTCCGTTGTAAGATAATACACTGTAGACAGCAGTGGGACGAAATGACTACTTGGACAGGACAATAATTTCAGACGAATCGGCTACGTTAGTTTCATTTTAAATGGTTATTATTTAAACCCCATTTATAATTATGTTATTATCAATGCATATCTAACATTCAATGACATAATACATGGAAAGCGCTTGATCAGTTGTTGTCGATTTTCACCTTCATAATATCGATACACTTCAGACAAACAGACTCTGTTTGATGTGAAAATCATTGCAGACGAATCGGTGCCCAGTTTTTCTGGATCGTTTCAATTTCTGGCTATTAACCTTTGTGTAGTATGTGTGTCTTCTGAACTAAGGTGGATTCTTCTTTATTTGATACCACGGATCTGATGCCGGCGATATAGTGGGCTTACCTTGCTGAAATGTCAGCTATTGATAGTATATAGTGTCTTCATGGATGGATGATTGGATCATTCCCGGATTGAACCGAACTTTTAGTTATTAACATAACAAACACACCATTCAAGGTCTTCACACATGGAACTTCCGGTTTTATTGCGCATGTCACATAACATGAATGATTCACGTTACATATACAAATGATAACGAATGTAGATATTATTAAGCTTATCAATAACATATAGTATACGAATACTACAGATAGAGAGTTATGTTTGTAATAGGACGAGTCGGGGCTCCGGGCAATTCACGCACCTACTCTGTATCGCCCTCTTGTTGTAGAATTGTAATAAATACAATCAGAAATCGTTTCCGACACATGCTTATTTGCAGAGAAAACACAACAACATCCTTTCTCACAAAACTGAAGAGCTACAATCTTACTATTTTTATATTATGGGAGTTATCTCATCCTTAACGCATATAAGTAAGATTTCAGTACTGAGCCCAAATGTGTGACATGCTAATAAAAAAATAGAATTGTTCTAACTGCTATTTATTTGTCATTATATAGTACCCACATTACCACTTTGTAAGAAAATACATAGTTGTATTAACCAGTTTTCTATACAATGATTTCAAATCTTGACTTCAGTCAATATTACGTTCATAACTCGGTGTCCTTTTTTTAATCATTACTCTTATATCCTAAAGGAACCAAAGTTATTTCTTTCCTTCACAACAATCCAAGGACATGCCCTGTCTATAGTGTCTTCATAGATGGATGATTGGATCATTCCCGGATTGAACCGAACCTTTAGTTATCAACATAACAAACACACCATTCAAGGTGTTCACACATGGAACTTCCGGTTTATTGCGCATGTCACATAACATGAATGATTCACGTTACATATACAAATGATAACGACTGTAGATATTATTAAGGTTATCAATAACATATAGTATACGAATACTACATTCTCTTCCCTTTTCCTAAACTTTGCGCTATCTTAATTATCAATACGAAAGTTTGTATCTGACCTAAACATTTATCAAATAGAAAACAAACACAATTCAAATAAATTTACATTTACCAGAATTTATTACTAAGTTGGTTGGCATATGAAGGCCAAGGCTTCAACCTCACATGAAAATGAAAAAATATTTGATGGAAACTGGGACCAGAAAATTCCACCAAAGAGTAACTGTTATTATAGAATTGATATCGATCCGCATGTTCTGTTGTGGAAAATGGAAATTCTGCCAAATGACAACATGGTGAAACGATGAGCAGACCAATGTTGTCACCGCCACAACAGAAAATGATAGGTAACTAGAAATCCTTCCCAAATTCAAATTAAATTTCTGTTATAGTGAAAAATGAAAATATACAAAATTGGACAACGATTTTAAATATAACAAAAATTAGCTGGAAAGATGACACCGAGCAAAATGTCCCAAAGATTTTGCGACAAAAACAAAATTTAGTCTCACCGACCCAAACAAAATATGGGCGAAATATGGTGACCTCCAAATACCAGCAAATTCAAATAAATCTGGTCAACTTAATTTTGTAATCGTGAAAAATGAAATATACAAAAGTTTTGCCAAAATTGGAGAACGCTTTAAATATCAAATTGAGCTGGAAATTGACACCAAACAAAATGTGTCCAAGATTTTGCGACAAAAGCAAAATTGAGGTTCACCGACCCAAACAAAATATGGGCGAAATATGGCGACCTCCAAATACCAGCAAATGCAAATAAAATTTGGTCAACTTAATTTTGTTATAGAGAAAATTGATTTTAAATATACAAAATTTTGCCAAAATTGGAGAACACTTTAAAATATCAAAATGAGTTGGAAAAATGACACCAAGCAATCATTGTTAAGATTTTGCAAAAAGCAAAAGGAATATCAAATTGTGAGAATGTTGGCCAATTACCTACTACAATTGTATGAAGCAAGTAAAGTTTATGTAGCAGGAGCAAGATCATAAATGTTGACATGAGGCATAACGGTTAGGTACTGAAAATAGAATTAAATATGCTGCCAAGGCCCAAACTCCCCAAACGGTGGTGATACCTTAGCAGGTGTGGATAAAAACTTTTGCAGGCCCTGTTGTAAACGATACAAGAACAAATCGTTTCCTAGGGGACTTAAATGGACATCATCACAAAAAAGAGCCGGATTTTTATCTGTGATTTCCGGATACCTAATATAACCACCCCCATTCCCAACAATATATGAAGCAACCTGACTATTTATTCTAACAGGAATTCGCCTCACTGATGAATGGTTTACTTCCCCCCTCCACTTGAGACGTGGGAGGATGGCGGACCACACTAATCTGGTTTGAGGTAGCAAAATTGCTATTTGTTTTAGATCCTGAAGGATCTGTTGTCTCAAAAACCCTGAATTGGATTGGGCAACATCATTCCCTCCGCAGTGAATTACAAGTATGTCTGGAGGATCATCGATGGGAAGCAAAAGCTTAATGTGACTCAAGAGGTTCCTCCACCTCAGCCCACCCCTGGCGTGCCATAGAATGCTTGCTCTGTATCTGTCCAAGTCTAGCTGTGATGTGTCGCAGGATTCCCTAGCACGGCAAAAGGCCCGCCGTATGATCGAGGAACCCACTATCCAGATTGTTGATTGGAAACCTACAACTTAAGCTTAAAATAAGCCTTGGGTCGCGAAACTAAATGAGTTTATCTGTTGGAATTCTAATATAAGTCTTGAAGGCTCTTGATTCCCATCGACCTAACTCTTTAATTTTTTCCTCAGTAAAGCCCTTCATGGAAGCTAAGGTTGCTGCCCCAACCCTGAAAGAATGAGACTTGTAACGGTTTGTGCTTACTCCGATGGCCCTCAATGATTTACTTAACACTGCAGAAAATTGGTACCTAGTGACAGGGTTATTACCAATATGACAGAAAAATACCCCAGGAACCTGGCTTCGGAGTGCCAGGAAAAGCTTTATAAAATGAAAGGGACAGATACCAGACCCATTCCTTTGCACTATAAGGACAACCCCCTTTCCCTCCTGGTCAGTTTTTGAATGAGGTAATTTAATTTTCAAAGTTTTCTCCCTATCACAAACTTCAACATTATGTGCTAACAGAGCATGACCAGCAACCCCTTGCTTGGTGACGACTAGCTCACCTACCCGCAAAAAGGCATAAAATGCTAATGTAAAAATAGCAGAAAAAAGAACTGCTTCATAGGAAGTGTGACAAACTACTGGGAGTATACGAACTATCTTGAATAGTAAGTCAGGGGTAATGGGAAGACGACTGTCCACCCTCTCCGTTAACCTAGACATTCCGTTCAACATTTTTTTTATTAAAAAGAACTGTGTAACATCTATATGACCATCCATTTTACACTTAAAACTAACCCCTGAGAGATAGGATTTAACTGTCGATGGTGCAACGCCTTGGGCTGACAGGTGGGCTACAAATTCTACTATACTTTGTAGCGTGGGGGGCCACACTCTGCTAATGTTGTGACAAGTACGAAAATGTTCGAAACGCTGTAAGCCCGATGAATAAACCTGCTGGGTACTTTTTGCTAAGGACGCATTCAGTAGCCTGTCTACTTCAGCCTGGAGATTAACTGCTGAAATTCCTGAGGGATTTCTGCTGGTACCAGAGACGCCCGAGGAGCCAGCATACGAAACCTTGACCACTGCTGTCGAGAGATAGCATCAGCAATATCATTAGATGCGCCCTCAATATGAACCGCCTTACACTGGATGTTGAAAAACATACATTTTAATATGAAAGGCCGTAACAATGACATTAATCTACAGGATTTAGAAGTTTTCTTGTTGATAATAGCAACAAGTCCTTTATTGTCTGTATTGAGCATAATTTTTTTGTTTTTTAAATCAGGACCCCAAATGAATAGAGCCAAGACAATTGGCACGAGCTCCAAAAAGGTTATGTCCCGAATGACTTCTGATGATACCCATTTTTTTGGCCACGAAATAAAAACCCATTGATCCTGAAAATATGCACCCCCACCTTTAGACCCATCTCCGCCTGCACTGTCTGTATACAACTGTAACTGATGAGAGGTAGACCAGAATTTGTCTGGAAAGCTACAGTAGCCATTAAATAGATCCAGAAATATCAACCAGGTTTTAATATCCTCTTTCATTCCATTAGTGACTCTCACAAAATGGTAGCTCCTTTGTACGCCAGACATGGCTGTGTAAAAACGCCGTATGAAGGCGCGCCCTGGCGGTATGGCTCTAACACAAAAATTCAAGAGTCCGGCCAAGGACTGAAGCTTATCTAAAGTGACTTTTTTTAGTCCCATGACCTCCTGCAACAACTCCCTTAACGAAGCCAACTTATCCTGTGGAATACGAATCTCCATTTTATTGGTGTCTATCTCTAAACCTAGGAAAATCAAAACTGGTGTTGGTAATACAGTTTTTTCTTCTGCTATGGGAACCCCAATTTCCGAACAAACATGAGTGAAGTTATGCATAAGCTCAAGGCAGGCAGAGGAATCAGCCCTGCCTGCAAAGAAAAAATCATCTAGATAATGGTCAAGGTCAGCCTTATGATCCAGCCCCCCAGCTGACTTCCTCTCCCTAACTAGCCATTCTAAAACTGAAGAAATTTTTTCAAAAAGGGCACATGAAATTGAGCAACCCATTGGTAAGCACTTGTCCACGTAATATTGTTCCCCAAGTTGGAAACCCAGTAAATTGTAATCGGACGGAATGACCGGCAAGAGCCTGAATGCAGACTTTATATCCATCTTACCCATTAGTGTGTTGGGCCCGAGCTTTTGAACAATAGCAATGACGTTATCAAAACTTGAGTAACAAACTTTACATAATTCTTCATTGATAAAACTATTAACACTTTGATTCTTTGGGTAGGAAAGGTGTTGAATTAGTCTCCAAGACCCATCTTTTTTTGGCACTAAACCTATGGGTGAAATCCTCAGATTTGGCACAGGTAGACTATCAAAGGGGCCTGCGATTCTGCCTAAAGAGATTTCTTTTTTGATTTTCTGCAATGCTGCCTCCTCGTTACCAGTAATGGATTTCAAATTTTTACATGATATGTGGACTCTAGGTCCATTATACTGTAAAGAAAAACCTGACTTAAAACCTGACACTAATTCTTCGACTAAGGCCCTGTTAGGGTGATCTTGTAACAATATATTCAAAATAGCATAATCAATTGGTGTGTGCCCTGGGGTTGACAGACTGGAAATTTCCTTTTGTTTGAGATTGCTTACTGCCTTGGGGTTGAGTACTGCCTGACCTAAAGGAAGAATTAAATGCAGACTGAGATTGGGCTGATTTCATACAATTGATTTTTTTGTGATTGCCATTGCAAGTTAAGCAAAGGTGTTTGAAGAAACAAGGACTCCTGTTACAATAGCCATTATTAAAATCATAACACTTTTTAAGATTGACTTGGGCTTGTTTTTGAACTTTATTTACTGTTGCAGAATCATACATGTATATCAACCATAACTCTTGATCGATCTGATTCCATGGTTTGGTATAAATCTGGGCCTTCCTGAGCCTAAATTGCTCATCGTAAGCCTTCCATGACAACCCAGTTACCCTTTTGGCACCTGTCCTTACAGAGTGCATGTACTTGAGCAAGCCGGAGATATCCTCCGGGTGCTCAGAGGTGTAAATAGACATGAAAATTATAAAAGCATCGGTCCATTGGTCGATGTCATTGATACGAACAATTTTTCTCTTCTCTTTAGCGACTAATTCCCCATTAATAATGGAGAAATGTTTCTCCTCACTGATGGGTGTAGGCTTAGATAATAACTGCCCTAAATCTACAAATTCATTGTTTATTATCTTTAGACGCAGAGCACTTGTAACATTAGCCCCTAAGTCGTCATGTACACTATTTATTTGGTGGAGCATAGGGTTAAACCCATCTTGTAACGACTGAGGGTCAGGGCATGCATTACCTTCAGTGTTAGGGACCGGTCGGTCCACCGCCTGCTGCACCGCTTCAATTAGTTGAGGTGCAACCTTTGATGACACCAATTCCGCAACCTCATTTAATTGATCATCACTCAATGGCTGGTGACTGGACCCCTGGGTCTCAGCATCTGACCTGGGCCCACGCCCCCTCGTCTCAGACTGAGGTTGTGCCGTTCTAGACCTGGCATAGGGACTGGTAGATAATCGAGCTGGACGTTTTCCCTTCCCCCTCATGCTGCGTGACCAGATTTAATGCAAACACTGAAACTCAAATAAATAAATGTCAGTATAACGAATACATTGCAGATTTTTACGTGTTAAGTCGGCAACCTGATCGCTCGTTGAAACGCTGAGTGACAACGAGGAACAAATTCTGAACATGTACCTAGCATATATCAACTTGTAATTACTATGTCTTTGGCTGGTAGTACTGAATGTAATTATAAATCCACCGATGACCAGTGAGCCCCTTGCTCAATTCGAGACATGAGATCAACAACTTTGAAAATAATAAAAAAAAAAAAAAAATATATATATGAGTTTTGATAGTCATACTGGACGTAAAAGTGCCTTGTGAGAATGTAAGTGCAGATTTGCTTCACCTTTAGTATATATGTATACAGTATCGTAACTTATCTCGCAACGAAAATTGTGCCCACTGCGAGACCAAAGGCGCCATGCGGGCCCCTCGCAAAGTATAATAATCCAATAACATCCGACTGGATACAAACCCAAACCGTATACAATAACGATAGATTGTTTGTTAAATAGATAAACAAACGGATGGCGGATCCTTCAACTTGAGAAAACGGATCTCTTTTCAAATGTTGGCAAATTTTGATAAGAAACGTGTTGACATCAGCTATCCCAAATGGCGTGGTTAAAAATTGTGACCTCCAAAACTAAAGATTTCCAATATTAGAATACTGAACGGCAGGAGTTGTCGTTCGTAAGTTTTTGCTGTAATTGGTCAAAGGGAGACAACTTAGGAGTACAATATAGATGCTTGATACTCAAGATCGCACAAAGAGGGGGAGTTGATATTCATTTGATAAACAGAATTAATTTTAAATAAATTAATTCCCATTATATGAAATTAACAAACATTAAGCTAATTACTGAATTTAGAAACTTTAACCATATTTAAACTCTAACAAGATCAGATTAAACAAAATCTTATATCAGTCAAAAATGATTAACAATAGTTCCAATACTAATAATTGTAGTTTGTACTTAGCTACAAATTATCAATGTTCATTATTTTTCCTGAAACAAAAATAGCAAAAGTTCATATAACACAATTTCCGAAACTGACTAGAATTCCTAAATTACTTGATTTAGAAGAATTATACTAAGTGTTATTACGAGTGTCCACAACATTCCTGGAAAAGTTCTACTTTCACAAAGCGTTTCGCTTTACGATCTAAGACATTTGGTAGTCTTTGAACTTAGCTGGTAATTGTTTAACTCTACCAGACCTTCTGAGTTGTCCGTTCACATTTTCGTTCGCGTCCTCTATTATCTCCTCCTCCAGTTCATCCTCCTTACTTTCCATTTCCTTGTCCATTGTGTTTTCCAGTTCAATTTCTTTTGGTTTGTCATCCTGCGCGTCATTGTCTCGATATTGTTCGGTCTCATGTCTTTCGTTGTATTTCTTAAGAAACGTTACATTTCGTTTTACTCTTTGTCATCCTTTCATCTCGAATGTCACATTATTTCCAGCTTTTCCTATGACTTTTGCGGGATCAGAATAAAACGTTGGGAGACATTTTATTCTCACGTGGTTGCTTTACCAACACTTTATCCCCTACTTTGATGTCACTTTCCTGTGCTCACCTCTTTTGGTCACTATACAACTTTCCTGACTCTTTCCTTACTTTGTCTCGATCTCTAATTTCAATGTCAAATCGTGTGGACGGTCGGTATTCTTGTAAACCAGGGATTTTGGACCTGATTTTCCTTCCAAAAATTAGTTCTGCTGGGCTTACTCCAGTAACTGAGTGTGGCGTAGATCTATGCATAGTAAGGTAAGTTAGTAACTCTAACTTCCAGTTCCTATTCTCTGCCTGAGCTATCCTAATCCTTTTCATCAAAGATCTATTTTGACGTTCAACTTCTCCATTAGCTTGGGGCCATACAGGAGTTGTACAATGATGCTCGATTCCATTCTGCTCAAGGTAGTCCTTAAAAATTTCACTCCTAAATTGTGGTCCATTGTCCGTTGTGACACTTATCGGATTGCCATGCGTACAAAATACACCTTTGAACAGTTTTATTGTTTTCTCAACCGTTGTGGATTTTGTTGTAACCACTTCAACCCAACGCGAATAATAGTCTACAAACACCAATATGTAGTCTCCTGAAGGTAATCCAAGGTAATCTACAGCAACGTGCTGCCACGGACCAGATGGAAATTCTGTACGACTCATCGGTTCTGGTTTTGAAGGCATACCGACTAATTGGCATCCATGACAACTTTTACAAAATCGTTCGACTTCGTTTTCCATTTTAGGCCACCATACTTTGGTTCTCAGTCATTGTTTCATAGACCCTGCAGGTAGGGCGTAAGAATTGTACCTGCTGCCCCCAATTGCATGATCGTAAGAGGCGACTAAATTTTGGACCTTATCTCTTCTCTTCTTTCCAAATAACTTTCTTCTTCCTAATGTCTCCCTTGACAATGCCTCACTTTTGGCCATTTGTTGAGCGTTCGCCCCTGTGAGGAAGGCTTTGGGTTCTGTCCCCTGGCCGAGACATACCAAAGTCTTTAAAAATGGTAGTTTATACTCCTGCTTAACGCTCAGCAAATTAGGAGTGGGACGACTGGTTCGCCCGTTGTCAGTATAATGTGACCGGGTG
>NW_018405282.1:335715-352130 GCF_002113885.1 Mizuhopecten yessoensis
CTAAGAGCCTACCACGTAGTGATGCTGGTATCACCAATCTTGTACCACGTAGCACAATATTTCCAACACAACACAACTCATCTTTCATCAAAAGATAACTCTTGTTTTGTAATTTCTCCCATTTACCACTTATCAAACACTCACGAATGTTTTGTAGGTCAGGATCAATCAAAGATTCTCTCTCGATTTCCTCCATTGTCATAGCAATTGGAATGCTCGAGTTGACAACAAATGTTACATACTTCTCTGTCTTGTCTTGGCGGAGTTGCTTCCCTTCCTCCTTTTTGAGTAGTCTTGATAAGGAATCAGCGATGTTTTTAACACCTGATATGTGTCTCACAGTATATGTATATGGTTGCAATCTTAACACCCATCTCTCTACACGGGCGCACGGTTTTGACTTGTCCGAGAAAATATACTGTAATGGTTTATGGTCTGTGACCAATTCAAATTTTATGCCAAAAATGTACATGTGGAATCTTTCACAAGCCCATACCAGTGAGAGTGCTTCCTTCTCCGTTTGGGAGTAACGTCTTTCCACGTCAGTGAGACTCCGACTTGCATATGATATAATTCGTCGATCACCGTGTTCATCTTCCTGAACTAAAACTGCCCCTAGGCCTACTGGACTCGCATCCGCAATGATTTGAGTTTTCGCGCCAATGTTGAAATATCCTAGAGTTTCTGTACTCGCTAGTGCCTTCTTGAGTTTTTGAAATGCTACCTCCTGTTCAGATTTCCACTCAAACTTGTGATCTTGACGCGTCAACTTCCTTAATGGTTCACTGAGGGTCGCCAAATCTGGGATAAATCGACCTGCAAAGTTGACCAATCCGAGGAAACTCTTAATTTCTGTTGCGGTTTCCGGTTGTCTAGCATTCAATATGGCCTCCACTTTGTTATCCGATAAACCAATTCCTTTTGCAGACAGGACATGCCCCATGAATTCAATCTTTGGGAGCTTGAATTTACATTTGTCATAGTTCAAGGTTAAACCTCGTTCCTCAAGTACACTCAAAACTTTGTGTAATCTCATGTTGTGTTCCTCACTTGACACACCGTGTACTACAATGTCATCGAAAATACTCTCGACCCCATCACATTTGTCCAAAACTTGCCTCATGATACGATTGTACATTTCTGGTGCACAACTTACTCCAAACAGTAATCTCTTGTATTGGTACACTCCTTTGTGTGTAATAAAAGCAGTTATTTCCCTTGACTTGCTTGCCAACTCAATTTGATGATATGCGTTGTTTATATCCAGCTTTGTAAACACCTGGCTTCCATTTAAGTTTTGGAGAACTTCATCGACGGTGGGAATTTGATATCGCTCTCTCACAACAGCTCGGTTTGCCTGCCTCATGTCTACACATAGACGTATATCTCCCTTTTGCTTAGGGACAGGTTCAATAATATCGGCGTCCTGAAGTTCTTGTAGTTTGTTTTCTAGCTGTTCACGTAATCTGTATGGTATTCTCCTTGTAGCTTGAACTACCGGTGTCACAGTATCATCTATGGGTATTTCTAATTCAAAGTTTTTGAGCTTACCAAGTCCTGTGAACAGTTTTGGGTATTTGCGTCTTAAGTTCAGCGAGTTCTCAACCTGATTGACTGTACCAAGTTGTTCAGGTCCTAGCCGTAAAACTCCTAACTCAATAGCAGTGCCCATGCTTAACAGCGACTTTCCTTTTCCCTCTAAGACGAAGAATTCTGCCTCCGTTTGTTTACAATCCTGTCCATCTAGAAATTTTATCTCAGCATTAAAACTTCCCATCAATGAGAGTGGTGTGGTACTACCATAAGCATACAGTTTCTTTTTAGGTTTCTTGTTTTGATGATGCACTTTAATTTTCCTCCGTTTCATTAGGTTCCAAGTGTCTTTACTTACAATGTTCACAGTTGCACCTGAATCTATCAGAAAGTCTGTTACAACACCACCAAGTTCCACTTTCACTGCTGTGCTTTGTGTATTTCCTTCTGATTGAACACCAAACAAATATTCACTGTCTGTACTACTTTCAGAATCCACTTGCTTCACACTAGTGTTCGATTCGAGTAGCCTCCCTTTCCTTTTCCAGCTTTCTTATTGTTACAGCTTTTTGTTCTACAACATTTTTCAAAATGTCCAATGTTAGTACACTTTCTACACTTCTTATCTTTAGCGGGACATTTTGGATCCTTTTTCATGTGTCCTGTGTATCTATGACCTTTGCTGTTAATAGGACGTTAAACAAAATCAAACAAACAAACAAACAAATCCACACGCATAACGTTTCATAGCTGACTGATAGCTACTTGACTGACCTGGTTTCCTAGAACTCGACGTTACTTTCGCTTTCACTTTGTTTACTTCCGCTTTTCCGTTTCCAACCATCTCCATTGAACTAGCTGCCCTTTGTGCCATTTCATATGTTTGTGCTAATTCACGAATTTGATCCAACGTTATGTTTCTCCTCTCTAGAAACTTTCTCCTCAATCGTGACGAGCTACATTTCTCTATTACCTGGTCTCGTATCATGCCGTCTCCATCTCGAAAATCACAGAATACTGCCTTTTCACGTAGACGCGTGATAAACATTTCAACCGTTTCTGAGGTATCCTGGCTCATGGCCCTGAATTGGGATCTTTCGAAAGATACATTTACTTGTGGCGTGAAATGTGCCGTTAATGCGGTATTTGCGACAGTATACACCGTTTGTCCCTCTCCCGGATCACCAACTTGTAAGGTGAAAAATATATCCTGTACCTTAGGACCAGCACAATGTAGAAATAATGCTCTTTTCTGACCAGGGTCATTCACACCCTTACCTTCCGCATATAACTCAAAAGAGCGGACCCATTTATTCCAGCGTTGACCAGCCGAAGTAAAAGGTGACGGATCAAATTGTTGTATTACCCCAAAGTCCGACAAACTTATTGCTTGAGCCATTTTAAATGTTTGTTTTTACCTTCGTCGCCAGTTTATAGTGTCTTCATGGATGGATGATTGGATCATTCCCGGATTTAACCGAACCTTTAGTTATCAACATAACAAACACACCATTCAAGGTCTTCACACATGGAACTTCCGGTTTATTGCGCATGTCACATAACATGAATGATTCACGTTACATATAAAAATGATAACGACTGTAGATATTATTAAAGTTATCAATAACATATAGTATACGAATACTACACTGTCCTATGAGGCATATAACTGAAAATTAATACCTGAAAGATTTGGCAGATATCGCCTCACAGATTTAGACACCGTCACGTACGAATCAAGTAAAACCCAATTGTTTACCTTTAATAGAAGAAACTAACCAAATCATGCGGATATTTGATTGAAAACTTTTGTTTGTTTGTTTGTTTGATTTTGTTTAACGTCCTATTAACAGCTAAGGTCATTTAAGGACGGCCTCCCCTGTGTGCAAGATGCATGCATGTAGTGTATGTGTGTGTATTTTGGGAGGCTGCGATATGTTCGTGTTTGAAAACATGCATTTCTTCTTGAATATATATTTATCACAGCTATTAACATGATTTAGTGCCTCTGGACCAACAAACGGTATCTTGTTTATCGGTATTCGTGCATAACATGGACACCGACACCAAATTGACTGATTGACAAATAGTATATACTGGTATACGGTGAATGTATTGTTTCAGAAGGAACTTTATGATAACGCAACAATTTCTAATCATTTCCAATTTAATTTCAACATATTTGAACACATGTACAGAAGTAATTAATTTAAATGGCGACACTGAAAAGTTGCTTCCTGGCGGTCGACTCATCCTCAACAAAAACTGGAGGTGAGAGAGACTGTACGATGCTGCCCACTGCCTCCCACGACAAATCTTCATTGGAAGGCCAGAAGTATAAACCTTTGTGGGTCGTCTCCATAAACTGAAGAAGTACCTCACCATTTTGTAGCTCCTTGATCTGAAAATGAAATTAAATACATTTTGAACATTTGTATTTTTCACTGTAAACGCATTAAATTATTATTCGTGTATACTGTGCAAGCAATAATCTTTGAAAACTAAACAGGTATCTGTTCAAAATCAATCTAGTTACAGAGAGAAATATGCAAAAATGTTTTTATTTCATTAGTTATATTGCATTTGAGGTATTAAAATGAGTTAATGTACAAAATTACAATTCTGTTCACATTGAAGACAACTGGATAGTAAGAATTTTCATAGTATTCCGTTGACCGACATCTTCTTATAAAAGACAGAATTATGTCAAACGAGAAAATGTATTTGTTTTGTAAAGAATCGGACAAAGTAGCAATTTCTGGTAAATTGAACATCAGACATTATCAACTTTTTTAAAATCAACATTAGGCTGGTCAGAGGGTTTGATTTATCAAGTGTCTTTCTTTGAAATTTATCTAAGTTCTTCCAAATTTAAATAGCATGGGTATCTGACTGTCATAATGATGTGATTTAAGGTTGTTCCAGAATTAATCGTATGGGAGGACTGAGAGGCAATTGTTTAGAGACCCCAGCCCCTATCAAATATTTAACCTCACCACCCATAAAATCCTAATAAAAAAGTCACTCCTGCACGGATACTATTCTGGAACAGCCCTTACAAAAAAAAAAGGTTTTTAAAACATGAAATATATTGAACTAGAAAAAAGATGAAACTTCAACTAACCAGAAAACAAAGCACCTAAACACAGAACACAAGTAATACCTCTGCAACATATTGTTTAGGTTTTCTGCTTCGGTCAGTGGCTAATGTGACCAAAACAAATTGACCGCAACTGTAAATTACAAAATAAAGCATACAATTTCGAGTAAAATATTCTTTTCTCGATTTGTATCAAAGTCATTGTAGGTTTAAACAAAATTGTGTGAAATTCAACTGCTACTGAAATTACCTTAAAGGTTCTATAATGGCTGAATCACTCTCTGTGGTGAGGGTATTAAGCATTCCGTCTGCAAATATATACATGTCATTATGAAATTATTCATAAATAAATACCATGATCAAGTTGAATTATTTTTTCCATCTTCTATTGTTCATTGCATCAGTGTCTTCTCTGATCAATTTATAATACATATCTTTTTGTCTGGTACACATATACATACCCAAGCTGATATTGAAGTCGGAGGTTGACATATTCAATTCATCCATGATGACATCTGTATCTGGCAAAGGAAATAATTTACTATAAATACATTGTGCATCACTCATTAAAACCATTAAGTTATATCAGTCTAAACATGTTTAAAAATTGCTCAAATTCCGAAAAGAGGAAATTGTTAATTAAATAATTGACTATTATAAGTACAAGCTCACCTATGCTAAGACCGCTGATATCATGGGCATCAACCATGGCTACATCCCCTTGGTCATCACCTACACTGACGTCATGCAAAGTATCTCCAGCTTGAGTGGCCACTGAAAAAACAACGAGTCTAATTACCACAACATAAACAACTCAATAACGACAAGTACAAAGTTCTAGAAAATACTAGTGAATCGTGGAACTGTTTATTATTGTAGTTTACCTGGCATATATCAATACTTACCACTTTTGTACAGCCCGACTAATGCGCCCTTTAGCTGCTAGAGAGGCATGGATTATTCTTCTTATGCGATTATCCCTTTGCTTGCGACGTTGCGCAGTTCCTTCAGCTTCTCTCTTACAATTGGTGTTATGGTGTTCTTTTCCATCTCTGCGGTAGCTTGTTTTTTTCGTTTGACAAGGTGAGTCAGTACCTCGGCGTACTTCTTTGGATTTTTTGGTAGCACTCTCAAACACCTACTTATAGCTTTTCTTTTAGCGGCTATGGTATATTCCGATTCATTGTCGACTGGTATCTTTTCTTCTCTCCCTTTTGTTGACGATTTGCGGTGTGATTTCTTTTCATGGTATGCTTTTCTGCGTCGCTCATTAATTCTTCTCTTTTTTTTGTACAGACAAATTCATCCTTTGCTAGCCCTTTTCTTTCCTCCATTTTCGCCTTTTTGCTTTTTTTCCTGCTCTTGCTTTGTTTGCAGGTGTTTTGGGCATAGTTAGTGTGTCACCAGCACCTTCAAGTTTCTTTTTATCTCGATACCTTTGTTGTCTTATTCTAGCCTGCCCTTTTTTTAGTTGTTTTTGTTCTGCAGTAAGGTTTTTTCTGTATTCTGTGTATTTTGCCGAATTTTCTTTTAGACGTTCTCGCCATTAAAATTATCTGTAATCTTTTGTTGTTACTCATCAAAACATATTTTCAGGAAATGTACGTTATGGAGACACGAACATGTAGTGTCCTTAGTTATGAGCATAATTTGATCGGTGACAAATGTATTTGTTGTTTTATTTCATAATTCGTTTTTAGGTCACCTGAGCTTTGCTCAAGTGACCTATTCTAATCGCTTTTCGTCCGTCGTGCGTAAACTTTAACATTTTCAACTTCTTCAACTTCTTCTCAAGAACCAGTGGAGGGATTTTTTTCAAACTTGGTCAGAATCATCCTTGGTAGATGAGGCTTCACAATTGTAAAATTGGGATTCCTACCCCAACCCCTGGGGCCAGGGCGGGGCCCCAAAGGGAAAATTAATCCATATTTCAAAAATCTTCTTCTCCAGACTCAGAGGTACTACAGTGATTTTCTCTATGTGGAAAGAAAGATCATCAGGGACTGTATTTAAATTGAAAATATCAGGACCCCCAAGCTATCCGTTCTCCCTTAGGGAGGGGGTAACGTTTAATATAGTTTATATAGGGAAATAACACTTTTCGGTATATATTTTATCCATTTTCAGCAGAAAATTGCTCAAACTTAGTCAGAATCATCTTGGGTAAATGAGAGTTTTACTTTGTAAAATTAGGATTCCTGCCCCATCCCCAGGGGGTAGGGCGGGGCCCCAAATGGAACATTTACCAATATTTTCAAATTCTTATCCATTGATGACATGACAAGTATTGTATTTCACTTAGTTTACATGCTGATTTCCACATCACATCTAAACAATAAAATAAAGCTACCAGTACCTATGATATAACTCAGGTGACCGCTAAGGCCCTTGGGTCTCTTGTTAATAATATGTTATAAATTGTATTGAGGTGCCCTTTTCTTTCAAAACAATATAGAAACTGTTATTGTTATTATCCAAAAAGTTACTGTGTGATACGTTCGTTATGAAGACACGACAAGTAGTGTCCACTGTTATTATGAACATACTCCAATCAGTGATAACCCCGAGTCATTATGAAGTGAGATGTACAGCCTGCTAAATACCCCAATTAAACATTACCTGCATAAATATTTTAAATCAATATGTGCTGAAACTAATTCTTGACATCTACAATTAAGAAGTCAGACTATGTATGTGACAAAGACACAAACATTTTGTCTGAATAACGAACATATCAATTTCAGAAATATTTACATGTATTGTATAAAAAAAATCTATGCCAATTCATTAATCAGACTTAATTTTTTTTTTTAACAAAACATTTTTTTCAATATTTTGATATTGTTTTTTATTTATATACATGAATTGTGTTAATGTTTTAACACAAATTATCCCTGTTAAATTTTCTTTCGTATTTAAAACAAATTATTATATCCCAATGCCTTAAATCCCTGTACTGAAATCTTACTTATATATATTGTAATAGGACGTCCTTGGGGAGAGCCTGTCCAGCGTCGGTAGATGAAACTGATCGTATAGTAATTTATGTTTTCCCCAAAACTACCGACAAGCTGGCCGGCGGCAATCCCCAAGAATGTCCCAGTGCGTCCGTCTGTACAGTCAGACACAGGTCCGTCAGATGTGGAGGAGTATCCGAGTTATAAATCAATCAACACCTTGTTTCAAAAGTTAACTAACGTCTATTACATATCACACGGCTAAGGTATAGCCGTTAAAAACACGGCAAACAATATGTACATTAATAACAGTATCATATAAAACAAGACGGAACAAAACCTACAGTGTGTAGAAAAGAACGTATGTTTAGTAAACCTACATATATCAGCCCCCACGTGGTAAAATAAGGCATATAAGTAATTATGACGTTGAAAACCAACCAACCAACCCCTCCCAAAACACTGATAAAAGCCTAGATAATATTTTTCTAGACAGTTAAATGTAAGAAAAAAAGTGTATTTTTAATGTAAAAGTGTGACATTTTATGATAAGATAAACAGTGTTTTTTTTCCAAGTACATATCTTTTTATACAGTTCAAAGTGTTTTTTTTCTGAAAAGCTGTATATAAACATATATTATGAAAAATTATTGAGAAAAAAAAGTTGTTTTAATGAGTAATATACAATTGTAAATCTAACTTACGTACGTATCGTGTCCTTCCAGACAGCGTGTTTCATGTGTTTTCTATTTTGTTCAAATGGGTAGACACTTCCATACATTTGAGTATGTACGTTAACAATTACCTATATTTAGTAATGTAGAGTGATTTAGTCAAAAATGATAGGTGCAACCAGATTTATCAACACTTCATTATCATCTACACATTTAGTGCCCCCAATTGCATGATCGTAAGAGGCGACTAAATTTGGGACCTTATCTCTTCTCTCCTTTCTAAATAACTTTCTTCTTCCTAATGTCTCCCTTGACAATGCCTCACTTTTGGCCATTTGTTGAGCGTTCGCCCCTGTGAGGAAGGCTTTGGGTTCTGTCCCCTGGCCGAGACATACCAAAGTCTTTAAAAATGGTAGTTTCTACTCCTGCTTAACGCTCAGCAAATTAGGAGTGGGACGACTGGTTCGCCCGTTGTCAGTATAATGTGACCGGGTGGGGCTTCCTGCTGGGTGTCTTCGGCAGTATGTCTCAGTGAGGTAGCACTATAAAGTCGACATCAGTTCCGCGCTATCACAAGGAGACAAACACGACCATATCGCAGCCTCCCAAAATACACACACATACACTACACGCATGCATCTTGCACACAGGAGAGGCCGTCCTTAAATGACCTTAGCTGTTAATAGGACGTTAAACAAAATCAAACAAACAAACAAACAAAGTGTCCAGTACGATACGTACATAATACGTGGGGTAAACACCGGTTTTACGAAACGGCTTCAAATAGCTTTGTATGGTTGTTACATGACTTGTCACGTGACCCTCTAAAAGGTGAAGTGAAAATGAGATCACACCGACAGAATCGAAACAGCGGCAATGGAGCGTGAAGTGTCCTGTCGTCTCCGAAAACGGGACGAACGTAAGACGGAGGTAAGTTTGTGCCTTTTATCAGTTTTTAAGCGATATATCTAACATTATTTGAAATGTAGGGTAGTTTGCATCGTAAATAAATACTCAACGAGTCATTGTACGGCATAACATTACGGCGGACAGGCACCAGTGCGCTGTTCGTAATGTTTGTTTACATGTTGTCGATCTAACGTTTCAGACACGTTTGCAAATTAATTTTCAGAACCTATTTAATAAATCACTTTCGTCAACTACTATATTGTGTTTGATTACGTCGGATATGAATAGAATACATACAGTTTATGTTCGTATTTTAGACACGATACTAATCGTGATTTTCAATGTCCGCGATACGAACGAAAGTAAAATTAACTTTAATTATGTTTTATACCAATGTCCACTAACAAATGTTGGTTTTTCCACTTGATATTATAATTTTAGTGCAAATGAACATGATGACGATCAGGCTAAATTACCCAAATTAGTGTGAATGTGCACTGCTTATGTACGTATTGAGGACACCAACATTCGGCTTCTTTATAACAAACATAAGAAATATTAGGAACTAGTAAAATTCCATACTATTTCATTTATTTATAATTGTATACCTCAGCAATATGAAACTTTGAACTCGATGTACGACAAGTAGTAAACAAATATATCATCAAAATACTATTTAATAACAATCACTTATGTTGGTAATGCAAGACACGATGAAGTGTCCACTAAATGGTGTCTTCCTTTGAACATAAGATTTTTGTTTTTTATTGAAAATTTATTACTTTTTTAGAATCAATGTAAAAGAATTATAAGACCATATTATTATAGTTACTTAGATTTAGTATGCTTAAAATAATAATGTCAATTCAATATGTGGTGTAATTTTACTATGTTCACATCATGGGACACTAACATGTTTATTTTTTTGGTGTCTTTCTCTGAACGTAAGAGCGTAACACTTTCAGACAGATAGGAAAGTTTTCTAATTTCATATATAATTATTATTTATGTTTACCATTGTAATATTACCAATAAAGTGTAGACCACAGAAAATGGTGTGCATTACTATGATTTAATATGGTTTTCTTATGTACATATCTGGGACACTGAAATGTTTTGGGTGTCTGTACGTAGGATATAACAACATTTTCTGTAATTACAATAGTCTCATTTTGATTTAGAAACTAGTCAATTTGGGTTATAGGCTCTTTATATCATTGTCTTAAAAATTACAATGTTATATTACATTACGACAAGATTATTGGCTTCAATGGGGAACATTAATATATTTCTGCAATTGAACCAATTTTATATTTTATTAGGTTCAATAAGATGTTCATAAAGGAAAGGCAAAAAAAACAAACGCACAATACCAGAAGGAGTATCGTGGTCGCGTAAAAGCGGACACGGATCTATACAACAGCGTAAAGGCGTACAAATTGCTCAGAATAAAAGCAATTCGAGCATCGTTGACCACGGAGCAATGGTCCAGATATAATGAGAAGGCGCGACTAAGAAACCAACGGTACCGACAGAGAAAGAGAGAGGATTCAATGGGAACAGAAAGCAACTTACAAGAAAGGCAGCGGAAACGCAGAGAGAGAAATGGAAAATTGATAAAAAAACACAAAGGGATAGGATGAACCCACAAAAAAGAAGAAGAATGAATGAAAAACGTAGGGAGATGTATGCGCTAAAGAAACAAAAGAAAAACTCCACTAATACGCCCTCAACTATAACACCTACCACCTCCAATTGATTTACGTCGGCTGATGCAAAACGGAAGGCGATTTCCAGATCGTTGCGGGTCCTCCCAAATGACGCAGATAAATTTGCAGACGTCATGTCAAGCATAATACAGAAGACTACGCCAAACAAAAAACAAGCATTACAGAAACACTGTATCACATCACCCAATGCGAAAAGACGACTTGAGGGTTTGGAAAATGCGCAAATTGGAATCCAGGAAAAGCTTCGTGAGTTGAGGAATAGGAGAAATACGAAGGACAATAAATCACGACGTATCCTCCACAATGCCTTACTCGCAAAAGGTGGAATAAATAGCAAAGTAAAAAAACATCTTAATATCAGCAGGAAACTAGTAAAACTACATGAGAAGAATCAAGAAGGCATGGATGCAAAACGAGCTAAAAGGAGCGATGCCCTTCAAGAGGAGGTTGTAGATACAGTGTCCGCGTTCTACGGGAAAATCTATATATCTAGAGAATTACCAAAAAAGAAAGCTGTTAAGAAAACTTGACAGCGAGCAAATATCAAATTTGCAAGTTTAGCCCATCAACGTACTGTCGATGACAAAACATAAATATTTGCAATGTTTATGCGAATATTGTATTAACATCGATTTTAAGGTCAAAAGCCTGAAGTATTTCTGCATACAAAAAAACCCAGTTCTGGCTACGGACCGTTACGAGATGTCACGGAAAACGCTGTGTCCAAAAGAGGTGGGATACTACAAAAAAGAATGTTTTAACAGAGAATGTGCGAGTTGTGGAGTCGAGACACTGGAAGTTGGTGATCTACTAAAAAAATCATTCCGGAGCGCATATATCATGGCAGAAATGGGAGCAGGATGAAAAAGTTACCAACAGAGTTTCCAAAAAATACATGGCTATGAAATGTAAAAGTGGCAGTATAATTGAATTCGTCGATGAACTCCAGAAACAGCTAGCACCATTTGCTAAGTGTTACACCGGATCTGGGTGCCAGCTGGACGACCCTAAAAACAAGGAGAGAACAATGATGATGGTTTCACTCAGTGTTTTAATGTTGAGAACAGGGGCACATGATATTGATACACAATGACATAGCTATTGACAAGTAAACTCAAAATGGCAAGTGACAAGCTGAATACCCTATACATTATATATGTATCAACACTGTCATCTTAATCTACTGACAACTGGCAAATATTAAGTGACTTGAAATGTTGAATTGACAGAACATTACATGTATATATCAACTATAAAAAAACTTCGCAATTTGTTAAGTTCAACAATCGACTAGATTAGTAACTGGCAATCCACACCTGAATAGCCGACTGGCAATTAGGCTGGCAATTATCAACAACAGCTCACTGTATGACCTTGGCAATTTATATTACTCCAAAATTGGCAACTAGCCCAAAATATAGAATTCTTACAATATATAACTTATGACAGGTGCGCGAAATGGAACTAAACAACATATTTCTTGTACGTTGGGGTAAAAATGAACTATTGAACAGAACATAGCATTTCGTAGTGGAGCGAGTAGTATTAAACAGAAATTACTATTATTTAGACCGATTCGACAAAGAATTATCCATATTTCAACAAATGTTAACATGACATTATATAAATCAACTGATAATTCTTCCAAGATACATCTCCACATTCCAATATCCTGTTATTTTATCTAATCGAAATACCTTATAAACAAGAATAGCCAAAAGAAATAATTATCTTGATCACAAATTATTATAGTATTGACTAATAATTTTAAAGTTAGTTTGAACTTATTATTTCTAATTAATATCAAAATATATCTTGACAAATACATTAATAAATACAAAGGATTCCTTCCAGTGCTTTGATTTTCCTAATAATTGACACAGTCAGGACTATCTATTTCTGTTTCAGACCTCCTATTCTGATACACGTGTTGCCAATGTAAACACATGGGCGCAGCCATATTGTGACGTCACACCGCGGCCTACTTCAAAGGGCCGAACATTTCCCATTGAGGATTTATAATAAAATGGTAAAGAAAATACTTTTACAGGAACATTCCTCATATGGGATGTAATAACAAGTTAAATACATGAAATAAAACAAGACTTCCAATCACGACATGACATCTCAGTTGCTATTTTGACAAATTACGAAAACTGAAACATACCGCGAACATGCCGTTTTCAGAAACCGACCAATTCCCCACTTCAATCGACAAAATACCACTTTTGAGACCAAATTTGCAGTTGACACTCTACAATATGCTACATCATATATCTATGCATTAGAATATCAAAAAATTATCCTTTGTCAGTCAATATTTATACTAAACTTACCTAAAAACAAGGAGAGAACAACGATGATGGGTTTCACTCGGTGTTTTAATGTTGAGAACAGGGGACGATCCGGAACACGGTACGGATATTCCGGAATCAATCGGAGTTACCTCCCTTACCCCATCAGTCACCGAAACATTACGGCATAATACTGAGTAAAAATGTGGGGTCCCTGATCTTGCATAAATCACTAAATATCAACCCGTCACACTAGCATTTCTTTAATGCTTTCTGGCAGGGGAAAGAGTTCGAGCAAATGGGTCGTCATGTGCTTGGATTTTGCTGAAAACTACGTTTGCAGGCACCAAGACGAAGCACAAAGTGCGCATTGGACATATGAACAGGTCACATTGCATCCAATCGTTGCCTATCACAGATGTCAAAAGGAGGATTGCGATGAGGTCATGCACCATTCTTTGGTATTTGTACCGGAGGACCACAAACAGGTGCCGACCATAGATCCTACACCGGCAGATGTACAAGGTGTGTGTTTACTACAACGGGTCAAACATTTATTTAAGGGTCCATATAACATGACCCATGTACAGACGTTGTACTAATGTATACCCTAATGGCATAATACATTATCAATTTGCTGACTAGTCGTTAATGATAATCCTTTCTGTTTAGGGGACATTCCTGAAACTGCAGAAGACCTCGTGAATATAAGTGGGATGAGCGCTTTAATAGGTAATTTGCATTTGCTAGAATATAATTTAGTCGCCACATGCACATTTATAATGATTTAAAGTAATCAACTATTTGTCAAGGTTTTTGTTCTCAATCGCAATGGCTATAGTTGATCATTGTAATTACAGATGCTGATGTGGTTATTGAGGAAATGAACGCCAGCTCCAGTTTTTCCATTAGTCTTGGTAAGCTTTTTTCCCACACAATTGGTAAACTCGCTAGTTCCGATAATATGTGTCTACAGTTTTGTATGCATTTTTCATATATATGTATCTCGCATGAGTTTTCATTTATATGAAATTGATGAAACTCGCTTAAAATGTTATAATTTTGCGAGGCTAAGCCGAGTAAAATCGAAACATTCTTAACTAGTTTCATAAATTCAATATCAAATGGAAACGAATATGAGATTATTTTTATCATATGACGCATTTTACGTAAAAAAACAAACGTCAACTTCATGGCCCGCCTTGGATAAATTCATGACGACACCACGATGGATTTATATTGTGACTAATGATAGCGGAGTAATCATATATATGATAAATAGTAAACATTTTCATTATTTTGTAGATGTGATGCTGGATAGTCTCTCCTCCAAGGAAATCACCACTTCTAGCCCGATATTGAAATTCAGGTATGCATATATACATATAGTGTACAAAACAGGATCTTTAAACTTAAAAAAAATTCCATGAACCTTTAAACATACTTCATACCTGCATACAGAAACCACAAAATAAATTTATACTTTACCACTACATAAAATGAAAGTAAATAAGTGCAAAATTGTACTAATTTTTGTATAAGCATTTGACTTTAAATTTGCAGACCAGGTCAATTTGTCAAAGCTTCCCTGGCTTCTGACAAACGAAAAACACCTAAGGTAGCAGAGGTAGTTAATGTGTTATTGTTCACAGTATTAAGGTTTTCTTATTCTAGTTTAAGATATGTTTTTTAGTTGTTGGTATTTTCCAACTTTTGTTTCAGAAATTTTGTGTTTTTGTTTGCGTTGATGAATTACTGTTATTTTACGTTCTATTTTCAGTATGTAATGTTAACTTGTTAAGCTATTGATTTGTAAAGTTATTCTCTGTTAATAAATTTTTTTAATTGATAAATTGCATTATTGAAGAAGCTGAAGTCACCAATATTTGTATTCGCTGCTCAGCATCACTGCACCACTACATGTGCGTGGCTGTTAAAGTGATCCCATCAACTGACAGGTTAAGACATAATTAATAATCAAATATCACTGATATTCCCCCCAATGCGAGAAACAAATATACAGATTAACATCACATAAGGCAGGGGCATATTTCACTTTTAAATATGTCTGGCAGTATCTTACATGCCGTCATTCCATTAAAACATTTAGGTTATGGTTATTTAATTTGCTGTTGTAGATCAAAGTGGTTTCTGCCGATAATCCCCCAGATTTGTGAAGAAGGTACACACCGATTATTGACCGTGACTTTTGAGTTTATTGTCCTGCACAAGAATTTGGTCTGGGAAGGTTTGATTTGCTTGTGATGGCACTGACAAGGCTTTTCACGACAGAAATTCTCTCATTGTGCATTTTCTCCCTTCTTTCAATGTCATCTGCTTCTTTTTTCTTCTGTTCTTCCATGTAATCTTTGAATAAAATCACAACCTCCTTTGTACTTGATCTGTTCCTAGCTTTCTTTACACTTGAAGTTCTAGCATTCTGTGCATCCGAGGCAGTAAGGTCTTCGTTTTCCTCACTTAGTTCTACAACATTAGCTGCCCTTTTTCCGGATGATCTAGTACATTCTGGTACAATGCATGGGTTGGACTCAAACAGGGCATCCAGCTCGTCCTGGTATTCGTATCTCTTCAAGCTATTTCCGGATTTACCATTATGGTCCTTAGTGTTTTTATAAGCTCTCATCAAGCTTTTCCATCGACCAGCAATCTGATCGGCACTGAAACTACACCCCTTAGACACCATTCCCTTATCCTCTGCCACATTTCTTTTTTCCTGAGTAGTCCTTACTCCTGTCGTTCCTTGTATTTTGCATACTGGTCAATCAAAAGAAGAGTATCAGACCTGTTCCACAAGGAATGGGCATCATTACCTTGTTCTTGTTGCAGAACTTGAGCACCAGATGAGGCAGTGGACTGACGTTCATCTGCAGATTCTTGTTCAGCACATGGATGACTGTCAAATGCTCTCTTGTCTGCAAACCATCCTTGATATTCAGTTCATGTGAAGAGGGTCCTCTCAACTTCTTCTGCTATTGCTGTCTTTCTCTGATTCTGTGAGGAATTGCCATCTAGATTTTTAGGTCACCTGAGACAAAGTCTCAAGTGACCTATTGCGATCGCCTTTTGTCCGTCGTCGTCCGTCGTCCGTCGTGCGTCCGTAAACAATTTACATTTTCGACTTCTTCTCCAAAACCCCTGAACCAATTTCAATGAAATTTTGCAGGGACCTTCCATGGACAAAGGTCAACAAAAATAGT
>NW_018405282.1:353107-382155 GCF_002113885.1 Mizuhopecten yessoensis
TACATGTTAATAACTTGATTGGAATTATAACCTTGAATTGACAGTTTGATACTTTGAAAATTTTGAGCCAGCCCTACCCCCAAGGGCTGTAGGGTGGGGCTCAAAGGAGTCAGTGTGCTAAAATTTCTTCATTTTCCTTGTTAAGAATCAGAGGTGCTAGTTTCAAATCCTTTTTAGTCTGAAATCTGTATGCTAGATATTGAGTAAGGTGGTTTTATTGTTTTTTGTCACTTTGAATAATATTTCTGTTCATGTTAAAAACAAAATCAACTCTCTGTATAAATATATCAGGTGACCGTTAAGGCCCATGGGCCTCTTGTAAAGAAAAAAGACCATTATCATGATGTGTCCTATCATACCGGAAGAAGGCTTAATAATTAATTTTCTGCCAGGACAAGTGTGCTTGTAATTAAAAATTACAGGAGTGTCAGATTTGGTCATTCAAATATTATGTTAGGTGAACCAAGACATCGGATTCTCTATATAATAAAGAAATATGTTGATGTAACATTGAATGCGTCCGCTTTGATTGTGTTTACAAAAGCTCGATTGTGACGGAATACCCCTTGGTACCTTATGTTCATTCTTTTTTCATTCAAATTTGCATTTGTGTCATTCTTAATATGTTTACTGACATTAGCTAATTTGTACGTCCAATCAAAAGTTTGTTGGTCTATCATTTAACTAATATACATGGATATCATGTTCCTCGTTATTATTACTTAATACAACGTATAGTACCAATGTAGATTTGAACGAAAATATACTTAATTTGTTTTACAGTCTCAGTACCCCCGCCAAAACAGCACATGGCACTATAATCTGATAATAATGCATGACATTTCAGATTATAAGATACCAGACTTTAACACGGAGAATACTGCCTTAATTTGTTTAAATAAACATACGATCGTCTCCCCTCCGCTGACATGTATGTGCGTTTGCCGCTTCAACTGTTGCACAATAGATTGAACAGGTGGAGCACTTGTAAAACACCGAGTCCTTTTCCATAGTCGCCATGTTTGTGACGTCACTGTGCCGCGCCACACCACCTCCACGGCGGGAACAGATTGGACAGTCCGGAACAGCTGTGCCATCGCATTCGAGAGCTGTTCTGTCTGTCCCGGCTGTCCAGGACAGCGTCTCGAACGTACCCCTGGTAATTTACCTTAGTCTGGTCATAATTTGGGGCAGAGATGTATGGAACATCCAATCAGATGACCAATACATCTTAGCATTCGGTAGGTCCAGCAAAGACATGAAGATGATGATGCCCAAAAAAGTCTTCATCTCTCTGGCCGTAGTGGCAAGCCAAGAGTTGTCTGCCTTGACACGGATCTGCTGAGTAGCATATATGTTGGTCCGCTCAGCCATCCTGTCGTATTAAGACTCCGGGAAGACTAGATGGAAAAAATCTTTCTCTGTCTTCTCTGCATCCAGTGCTGTAGAAGGCCCTGCCACTCCCGTAAAATCTCTAACAAGTATATGATTTAGATCAGCTGTCCAGCGGCAATCGTTGGGGGCGTGTCCAGCATCTCCACCACCTCGGTCTACGAGGTCTGCCAGCGGGATGATGTCGGCAAGTGGGATGTCATCTTTACTGTCCGAGTCCAGCTCAGACAATTCAAGGTCGGATCCACCGAAATTGTTATCGTCATCTTGGATTCCAGCCCCTCCTTCATCATCTGATGCAGTGTCAACGTTCGTGTCAAACGCGCTCGCCGCCATATTGTTTACACTGGTGACCACCAAAAGAAACAACTCGCGGGAAATACGAAACAAAGGGTCACATGATGAAACATGTGTATTTTGCACCTATCAAAAACTTTCTTACATACTGATTCTCCCGAATTTTACCGAAAATAATTGGATTACAAGTCTGTCGTCTGCTGAAACCATCTAATCAGTAAACAGGTAACATCAAAGTCTCTAATCGTGTGTACACGACAACGGGGATGAGACGGCATATTTTTTTGTCGTGTGTACACGACAACGGGGACCAGGAAGCATGTTTTTTGTCGTGTGTACACGACAACGGTACGGAAAGAGTTAACACTATTTTACCTGTCTAATTTATTAAAAATTACTTTCTTTAAAATGTTGAATCCCGTAACGTTGCTTTACAAACATAAAACCCATAGTAATTATGAAGTAGGTTATCTCCCTTAGACTAACACATAACTGTACTTATAGTCCGTAGAAGATCACTTCCATGATATTGAATTACTATCATAATCTAGTTTCTATGTATTCTGCTGTCTATCTAGCATATGTATATATAGGATGTAGATAGAATCGACTGGTCACAGTCAACGTTGCTATCTGGGAGAATTCAGTCCTGACGACTGGTAACAGTCGTTCTCACTGTTTTCAGTACCCCCACCCATGTCCTGCATTTTATCTAAACTAAAATCTAGACACTCTACGTTTGTACTTATTTATAGTAAAGTCGCCCACTAGTTAGTTTTAAAAATCAACTACCTATGTAGGAGGTCTACATAGCATACCCGTACCACCTGTATAGTTACGGAGGATATCAAACCCTGGGTCTACCTATAGCTACTCTATCTGTCTGACAATGTCCCTTCCTATCTAGTATCAACATCAGTGTCGAACACAAGCATTTGCGTTTAGTAACACTATCTACTAGTATTGTATAGTGTAACGGATCAGACATAACGGTACCAATTATAATCATCGCTATCAGTCCTGTCAAAAGCATGACTATCATTAGTTGGATAAGCGTGTAGCATGGTGGTGTTTTACCGTAGCTAGGCTAGTATCCTCACGTGAACCCTTTTCCAATAACGAGACATCCTTCAAGTCATTTTCTCCCTCAAAACTTTGACTATAGTCTATTTGAATTTCAAAGTTGTTTCAAAGGGTTTGATATCCTCCGTAACTATAAAGTCAAAGCATATTTGAATTTCAAAGAATGCTCATCTAACTCTGTGTATTTCAAACTCTCAACATTAGTTACCATATCCACAGTACTAATTACCGCAGCTGACTCTGTACAAACACCTCCTGATGGTGCTATGTCAATAACAGAGAGTACTACCTTAACACTGTTATGTATCTTTCTGCTTAACTCAACTTTTCCCTGAGAGGTTACTAAGATTTCGTTCTGAAGCTGACTTTCACTCTCATATTTCACTAAGAAATCCATCCCTAGTAAACCTGATAGGTTATCTACAGCTGCCACTATAAAGGTTTGTTCAAACTTATATGGTCCCATTTCAAAAACTAAAGGAATACACCCCTTAACATCGAGTTGGTTTCCGTTCGCTGTTGTGAGATTTGGTCCAAATCCCTGCCGCGACTGTTTGTCTAATCCCACTTTTACAACTCCCTATAGGAGAGAACAGAAACAGGAGACCCAGTATCTACCAGCATCCTACAAGTTACATTGTGCACCTGCACATCTGTATACAGATAACCTATTCCTGAAGATACATTATGTGAACTAAGTCGAACCTGGCCCGACACCTTCTCTTTCTTTTCTATTCCCCCTTGAGTTTTCTCCCCTTTGTCCAACTCTGTTTTAGGCCTAGATGTACATATTGTATGTATTGTATCTTGATAGACTGGCATCTCGGCCACGACCCCAGCCTTTAGTTTTCCGACCTACTTAGTTTTTCTTCCAAGTCCCTTAAATTACTAAGTCTGGTACAGTCTCTCATATAATGACCCTCTTTACAGAACAAACACGCCCCATTTTGTCTGAAGTCCTGTTTTTACTATCTTCCCTTCCTGTTCTATGTTTCGCTAACTTCTTATCCAGTAGCTTACTTATTTGCTCTATTGTTAATATCTGACTCCCTGAGCTATCATATTGTGTTATGGAACAGACTTCTTCAGAGGTTTCCACAGGTTTCTGTGGACTACTCCCTGTTACAGCCTCGTACTCTACAGCGGAAGAAATAGCCTCCTCTAGTGTTTTAGGGTGACTAAACGTGACTTTCTTTTTCATTTCAAAATCATTTAGACCGGTAATGAACTGATTTATTACTCGACACTCTAGGTAATTATAAGGTAAATCAGGGTAAGCTAGTAATGTTGTTCTACGTAAAGAATACCCAAAGTCTGAAGCTGACTCGCCTTTACTCTGCTTTTGTCCCCTAAATGTACACCCATGTGCCACACCCATTTCCTTAGGATTGAATCTCTGAGTGAGACATTGTCTAATTGAGTTATAATCAGATAACTGCCCTACCGTTAAATTGCTTAACAGCTTTTGGGCTGTGCCCCTTAAACTCATACTTAGTTGTTGGGCTTATTCTGTGTCGGTCCAAGCATTCCAGGCAGCTACCTGTTCAAAGTGAACAAGATAGTCTTGCCAGTCACTGCTAGTACCGTTAAATGTATCTGGATGTTTTTCTCTTCTATGCAACCTCGATCCTGACAAAGTTTGATTAGATATAACGTTTATGCTCTGATGAGTGTTATTAATCTGTCCATCTAACTCCCTGTGCCCATCATGGATACTTGAAATTTGTGGGATGGTGTGAAAGGCAGGTGCTCCCCCGACACCTTACGTCTTACCTGTCTCCAATTTTTATGTCTAACCAACTGTGGTTTATTATTATCAGTATCCCCCTCATACTGTTTTGACATTTTCTGGCGCCCCCTTTGGTGTTGATGTCTCTACGAACTCTTCCTCCCAATCAAATTTAGCAATCTCCGACTCACCGGAGTATTGATTAGTCTCCATGTTCACCAAAAGTGTCTATATATACCTGTCTAATTGTAAAACCACAATTGTAAAACCCTTTTTAGTCGTATACCAAACTACACTTTTTAAACCATCACCCATCACTATAAATTCTCCTTCTTACGTCTATCACAAACCTGAAGAGCTAACAATTCAATAAGGCCTGTTATACAATTCCCTATTCTCCGCCACATTGGTTTACACAGAAACTTATGCGTGCAACATAGCGCAAGATATGTACACTGCAAATCCTACCAGTTTAAAGCTACATTACGTGAATCTAAATCAATACATGCAAAGGAACATCTATCGTTACAGGACTTGATAACGATAAAGGTAGACCTCAAATACACATACAAAATAGTTTCATAAAATCAAAACTAGCGTATTTTAACTTATTCACAAAGATGAATTCTGAAAATAACTCATTACTCAAGTTTTCACATCCTGGTCACGGCGCCAATCTGTAATAGGACGTTCGTTGGGAAAGCCTGTCCAGCGTCGGTAGATGAACGTGATCGTATAGTAATTTATGTTTTCCCCAAAACTACCGACAAGCTGGCCGGCGGCAATCCCCAAGAATGTCACAGTGCGTCCGTCTGTACAGTCAGACACAGGTCCGTCAGATGTGGAGGAGAATCCGAGTTATAAATCAATCAACGCCTTGTTTCAAAGTTAACTAACGTTTATTGCATATCACACGGCTAAGGTATAGCCGTTTAAAACACTGCAAACAATACGTACATTAATAACAGTATCATATAAAACAAGACAGAACAAAACCTACAGTGTGTAGAAAAGAACGTATGTTTAGTAAACCTACATATATCAGCCCCACGTGGTAAAATAAGGCATATAAGTAATTGTGACGTTGAAAACCAACCCCTCCCAGAACACTGATATACGTTCAACTAACCAGCCCTAACGATCCCTAATGTGGTAGCACTGTTTTCAGCGCCTGTGGTAGCACTGTTTTCAGCGCCTGGGTGGAGAGAGATTTTTCCTCTCCTGATAAAGCCGGGTTTCCGGCCACGCAAGTCCCCGATTTTGCCTGTGCATCCCCTTTTATACCCCAGCCTCCTGGCCCTAGTAACATATATCGGACACCCATTCCGATTGGCTTAATCTATGGCGTATGCGCAGTGAGCCCAGAACCCAACATCCGGTCATCTCAAAAGTATACACCCATGTAAACAAATAGACTGCACCAGTGATATCGCTACATACGCCGATAGAATAGCCGTACCGAATCTTTAGTTACACTAGGATGGCAATAAAGGGATGCACATGGAAAGCAGTAAAACAAACACTTAGGCTAGAAACCTGTTTTCCCCATATTATATATTATCTATATATATAACATCCGCCCCTTAAAAAAAATGGGTTTACACAATTTTACCGAAGGATGTGGGAGTTATGGACAAAATCATCAAAAACAAGTTTGCAGTTTGACAATATCAGCAATGCATGTTGGCTGGCCAGGCAAGCAACATTATAGACAAAAACCAACATACCGCGTTAACTGTAATGACTTCACAATCTAATAAAACAATATTATAGAATACTTAGAAACACATTAAATGCTTATGATCAATGTGACATTTACATACCACGATACATGCTAACAAAGATCAATAAGTTTATAGTCTGATAAGACTCTTTTTGCACTGGACAATTACAAACTACTAATAGTTAAGGAGGACGTACACCTATAAGACCCCTATCTAGTAACCTAGTGAACGTTTTTTTTTGTCCTGGCAATGAAAAGCACCTTGATCATAATGTATAGCATTTTACAATGTCAGACTAATATAACAATGCACCAAATGATATCATTGCATATATAATATCAACAACAATCGGAACATGAATGATATTATCAAGGGAGAAGACAAACACTGAACATCATACAATCCTATAAGGGATATATATTGAAAATCAGTTTCATTTATGTAAATGTGTCTATATACTCTTTATACATTGAAATAATCAACATGCAGTAGAAAAAATGTAATACATATATATTCCGAAAGCAATGAGACCAACCATATCGGTGGCAGATATATATCAAACAACCAATTCCAACAATGGTATATTTCAATGACATTTATAAGAGCAAATTGTCAAGATAAGCAAAAATGTATAAATCTAATCATCAATACAATGCTAACTTGGTAACAGATTATTTTGAGTCTTTTTCACCATAGCTAAAAGTACTAACCCTAAACCCCAGTTTATGGGAAAGTACAATATTAGATAGTAGGTGGGGGTCGGAATAAGAGATTTGCTAAGCACTTGGGTGGTAAGCTACTCTTGTGTAGCCATTGGGAATTCTGGGCTAAAATTCGCTTTAATTTTCCCCTTACATGCCTTACTGTCAGAGAAAGAAAGATAAGTGGGGTCAACATGGTCCACATCACAGAGCTTTGCTGGTTTCCTCGTGAATCTTTTGGGACGCGTTAACACCGGTTTAGGGTTTGAATCTGATGGTGAGGAACTCCACGATGCCTCTGAAGATATACCTCCAGATTGACTCAAATATGTGGGTAAGGTACGAGCAATAGGCAAAGGCTGATGAATTTTCGTCTGCGTTGACGTATCAAAAAATATCCGTCTGTTGGCTGTGCGGAAAAGGTTTGAGGAAGATGGACAACGAACACGAGCTAGTTTCAGACGATCAATGTGGATAGGTCGAGGGAAGTTTTTCTTACGTTGGGGATCTTGTAGAGTTACCATGTGATCACCCACAATGTCAACAACAACATAGGGTCCTGAGTACTTGTCCTTTCCTCCCTGGCCTGTAGCCTCATAAGTCATATATACGTAATCGTCCTTCTGAAGATGGAGATTAGAGCGACCAGCGTTTAAACGGTCTGTCATCTTGGTGTTGGCTTTGTCCATCTGTTCACAGTCACTCTCCTAATCAATTCCATGGCCTCATGCTTAGTAGACAAGTATGACGTCATGTCATGTCCGTTGGTAGAGTTTCCTCCACACAAGCTGCCTGGGACAGTGGAAACCTGGGTCGGAACCCAAACACTATTTCAAATGGGGAGTAGCCTGTGGTGGAGTTCTGAGAGTTATTCATGGCGAACACAGCACTAGGGAGTCCCAATTTGTACAGGCAGTGTTCATGTATGGACTCAACTTGTTGGCTAAAGTAGCATGAGAACGTTCACACGCACCGAGACAATTTTGAACAAAGCTTGGCGTTAATTGTTGAGAAATGTCCAATAACTTACAAAGTTCCTGTGTTACTTTCGCTGTAAATTCCGTGCCTTGGTCAGAAATGAGCGTTTAACAAACACCAACATTTGTCACCAATTTGAAGAGAGCCACTGATACTGTGTAGGCATCCTTAGTTGACATAGGTAAAGCATATACGAACCGTGAGAACAATTCCAAAGCTGTAAACACATATCTACTACTGGAAGCTGTACATGGTAATATCTACTTCCCATACAGAGAATGGACGGCTGGGTGTTGGGTACGCGCTGATTTTGTTTTTACCATAATGCTTTGTAACCTTGCGCGCTTGACACTTCGCACATGAGTTTATGTAGTCAGAGGTAACTGCTGCCATGTTAGTAAAGAACGGTGATTCCTACATGGGATCCTAGTACAGAATCATGGAAAAGTGGAAGGATAACCGCACTCAGTGGCTCTGGTAACATAAGCTGATAGGGATTTGTATGCTGTCCAGGTTTATATTTGACTTTCCATTTATGAAACAGTAAGTCATTTATCATAGCATAGTCACTCTTGCTTTTAAGAATCGGACGTGCTTCACGCTGTGATGTTGGTAAAGTACCTGTTGTAAAATAGTTGATTATGGCGCGATAATCCTTTTGCTGATAGGTCTTGATATCCGCCTTGGACAGATTGAGATGGGTGAGTATTGTAGCAATATCTTGCTTTAGTTCGGGATCCGATGTAGTATTGGAGGAAACAATAGCAGAATCTGACATGTGAACTTTATATATTGACATAGTCTAGCTCAGTGTCCGTCTCACCATGAACAGAATTATAAGAGTCTATTTCTGTTGTGACCTCAAAGTGATCCAAATTGTTATAATCAAGTTCTGTGTCAACCTGATACGGATTCTTTTGATCCTGCAAGTGTTGATCCACTTTACATGTAGTGTGTGTTTCACTCATTCTTGTGTTTGTGTCTCTGTCACATTTTGTATTACTTTGCGTGTCTTTTGTTTGTTTGTTTGTTTGATTTTGTTTAACGTCCTATTAACAGCTAAGGTCATTTAAGGACGGCCTCCCCTGGGTGCAAGATGCATGCGTGTAGTGTATGTGTGTGTATTTTGGGATGCTGCGATATGTTCGTGTTAGTCTCCTTGTGATAGCGCGGAACTGATGCCGACTTTATAGTGCTACCTCACTGAAACATACTGCCGAAGTGTCTCTGTCACTTTGTGTATCACTTGTTGTATCGTGTTGTGTGTGTCTATCACTTTTTATCTCACTATTATGATTGGTGTAAATCTCTCTCTCGATTTCCTGTTGGAAGTCAGTGCATCAAGCAATAGTGTGGTCAAGCCCACGATAAAAATGCTTGCCTAGACGCGACGTTGAAGCGATGGCCCGCTAGCGACGGATAGGGCTTTGTTCATTATCCTCTGTGTCCGCATCATACAATTCAGTATCTGGGGCATGCAGTATGTGAATGAGGTTGACTTGAGGATGAATGATCTCCAGTACCTCGTCCTCTGGAGAGAGAAGCCGAACCTCAGACGGTGTCTCCTTTACATAATTGAAATGTGGGTCCTCCTCCTCTGGACTGGAATACATAGTGTCTGAGAATTTGTCTTGACGAGACAGTGCAACAGGGACAGCCATGTCCTTAGCTGGTTTGTAATAAATGTCGAAAGAAAACTGCTGCAGTATGGCGATCCATCTTTCGTATATAGCGCCGTGAAGCTTTTTTTTGGAACAGGGCTTTTAAAGCTTGGTGGTCACATTCAATGACAAAGTGTTTTCCCCTCAATTAAGGAGAGCAGTCCAAAACACTTGTCACCTCACCCAGTAGCTCAAGTTTTGTTGGGCCATAAGATGCTTGCCATTTTGGGTAGTCCCTTTGATCCAAACCTGATAACATGAGGGTTTCTATCCTCGTGGATTTGATACAAGGTGTATCCAATGCCTCTCGCGCTAGTATCCAGAGCGAGTCGAAATTTTAAGTCGAAACGTGGAAATGACAAAACATCGGATTTGGCAAGCAACTTCTTGAGTTTTTGGAAACTCCAATCACAATCGTTACTCCAACGAAATGGCACTCCTTGTTTGAGTAACTGATGTAAAGGTTGAGTCAGCACTGTAGGTGGGTATATACTTCCGGAACCAGTTATACATTCCGAGCAGGCTTGAAGCTGTTTCCTGTCCGTGGGGACAGGATGTTCTGTAAGAAGCTCAATCCGATTCTGAGGAGGTTTAATGCCTGCTTTGGATACTTCATGACCCAGAAAAATACATGAAGTTTTAGCAAACTTACATTTGTTAGGACCTAATTTCAAGCCGGCGGCTTTTTTAAAGGTGATAAAAACCCAATTTCATTTTCACATATTTTGCATTTTTTGGGGGCATTACTCATTAAATATCCCTTCCGTAAAATGAAAAAATATTTTGAAAACACACAAGTTGCGAAAATCAGCAAATTTTGTCAGCGGTATTGAAAATCTCAAATACAAGATAGCACGAGTTATCATTCGTTAAACCGGAAGAGCTGTGACGTCATTTGCGACGACCGCCTGTCACAACAACCACTGAACTAGTTGGTACCAGGGCTATGGATTCCATGGATTTTAGTGACAACGAGGATATTCCAGAAGTTTCCTTCACACTGGACATTCAGCCATACCTGTATGAGCCAGACTGCACCGATTTAGAGGTTATAAGTGAATCTGAATCGTCTGAGTTGGATGTTAGTGACGACGAACAGGGTCAGGAAACCGGCAGTATGGCTTGCGTCAATGCAGATCTTGTACCAGAATGGGTCGTTTAAGCTCGATTTTTCAATCCTTGGTACCAATTTATCGTAAAATACAACTTTAATTGTAATTTGGTTTTATATATACTTTTAAGCCGACTTTAAATATAAAACATGTATCTTAGCTCTGTTAGTCTGGAGCATGTTAAATATCTGATATCCCTGTGATGGAAGGCCTACTGTATATTAGTATACGGACTTGTTAGAGATAATTTTATATCTTGACCTTAGCTGTTAATAGGACGTTAAACAAAATCAAACAAACAAACAAACAAAATTATATTGAGTCAATTGTTTATATTAAAAATGAAGGAAGTTGCATGCCATGAATGCTGCTAACGTTTTACTTCAAGTCTTTGTTTGTGAAGGCCAGCATTATGTACAGAAATAAATTTCCCCGATATATTTGGTTCTATTATTTATAAAAAAAACCCAGACAAAACACAAGTTTTGGAATACTTATGACTTTATTCAGGGCAAACTCAAATTGAGAAGCTCTTTGTAGTTACAATAATTAAATTATTCAAAATTTCAACAATTATACCAATTCATTGCTTATTTTTTTTACTAAAACATTCAGATCACACAAAATAAAATCCTCACATACTCAGATCACACACCTTGTAGACCACATTTACCCTCACATACTCAAATCATACACCTTGTATACCACATTTACCCTCACATACTCGGATCACACAACCTTGTAGACCATATTTACCCCTAAATATAATAGCACTCTTGTATAACATTTCTCAGATTACATGTACTTGAACATGTTTTAAATGTTCAATTTATCAGTAGTCATTTTCATTTTGGTAGGTGTTCCTGTAGTTTATGCCCCCAAATGCCAACACAGGAAGAAAGAACGTACATGTTGTCAGGATAAAGACATTTTGGATGAAAAATGGGAGAGATGAGTTGCATTACCAGCCATGAATGTTTTATTGCCAACTGTCTCAACATGCATGTTTTAGAGACATCCTTTTATGATTACGCTGAAGAGTTCACAGGTATTCCACATTTTTAGCAATTTCAGTTATTAAAAATTTCATGTTCCTACTACAATAATATGTTAGAGAAAGAACTAATATTCGTTAGAACTACACACTTTTTAAATGATTGAACATTCTGTCACTCATCTTGTATACATTTTTAAATTCACATACAGTAACTAACATTTTTCAGGTTGTACCGTCTTGTGGCCTACAGAAAGATGGACATGGAGACGCCTTGGGAAAAGAAACAGGAAAGTGATCCCTGCCTGTGCTGTGTCTACTATACGTAAACATTTCCCTTCAGAAGAATACACAGGCTTCAAGTATCCTCGTTTCTAACATATCTGTTGAAACGTCTACTATGGTTGTGGATAATTTCACTCCGGTTGTAATTGCCCATATTATCTCGGAGCTGGCTGGCGATGGAAGGCGGTGGATCATCCATTTCCTGTTCCAAGACCAGTTTAGCTTATTTGATGGTGTTGAACTGAGTTCTCCTGATCACAACTTCTTCCATGAGTTCAGAGATGTAATCTGGTTATAACAAATCAGAGAATATGAAATGATTCGTATACGAACAAAATATTTAAATTTCCATTCATATGTAAAAATCTATGTTTGATAACAGATTGCCAAAGTGATTAGGAAAGGAAATTCTGTTCACCCGAAATTTTTACCATCTTTTATCGCCTGGGTTCTTGCGGAATTTGCATTAAAATGACAGTCTGTAATAAAAAAATCCAAACTTTTCAACATTTTTTTTCTTCTCAAGTCAGGTTAGACCAAATAACCCTCCCTACTCCATTTGTTAGCCTAGTGTAAACTTTCTTGGTAATTATCTAGATCACTCCCTTCTATTATCCTTGTAAAAAAGTTTTAGTTAAGCTTTTTACCTACCTACATACTCTAATTTAGCAGACATATAACAGGAAACAAACATGAATTTCTTACCTTGCTTTCATCTGATTGAAGAAAAATTGTGTAGACTTTAGGGCGAAGTAGTTCACAATGTTGTGGAAATCCTATAGACTTGATGTCTGTTCTCTAGGGGACAGCTTAGCAATGTCTTTCAACAACAGCTTGTTTGAGACTATCTTCTCCACCTCTCTGAATAATTGACCTCCTATGGGAGAAACAAAAACAGTCATTATTAACTTTAATTAACTAAAGAGTAGCCTCAATGTTATGTAAGGTGCCATATTTAGCTTGATCTTGTTACAAAATCTTGATACTATGATATGCACCTTATAAAATATACAGTAAGCCATATAGTTAATACTAAAAGTAATCCTGATGACTGCATAAACATGTAGCTATAAGTATACTTTTTCAGAATGAAATATCATATACCTGGTTTGATTCAATTTCTTGAAATGTCTCCATGCTGGCATGACTGGAATAAATCTCCATGACCCTCATGAATGACAGTGATGTGGTTCAGGATACTGGTCCACTTCTGACGTACAAGTTCTCCATTTCCCTCGCTGCTGGCAGCACACCAGTAAACATGGTTACTGACAGACCTGACCCATTTTTTAAATGACAAACTTTGCCTACAGCTCTCAAGTTTCATATGGATGATTTCTGGAGGAGATAACATAAAAAAACATGCATGCTCCACGTACAAAGTTGTGTATCATGTACAGTGTATGTAGTGGTAATACACACACATACATTACACGCATGCATCTTGCACACAGGGGAGGCCGTCCTTAAATTACCTTAGCTGTTAATAGGACGTTAAATAAAATCAAACAAACAAACCAAAAAAAATGTAGTGGTTAAATTACTCTTTTAATGAACAAACCTGTGGTTAACTGTAGGATGGTCAGTTCTCAAGTACTTTTTGACCTGAGAATGTCTTTCGGTCACTATGTCGGTCACTTGTACACCACCCTCCTGTAGGAACTGCAGACACCTCTTTAGACCTTCAAGCTCCATGTTGTAGGAATTCTTCACTTCATTTGATTATAATGCCAAGAATGTATTCATAATTATGATTTTAATTTATTAAAGTAATACTTTCAGCTAATCACACATGCATGTACAAAGGTTCCAAAAAGTTAAGTAAGTGAATATCTGGATCCAATTTAAGAAAGTTGACCTATAGCTATCCTATAGCTATGCCCACACTATATAAATTTCAAATTAATTTTCATCAGTAAGGGCTACCAACAAGTAGTTTTATAAAATGAACTTGGCCCCTGTTGTTAAGTGATAATTAAATAATAAAATTTAAACATTTGATATACATGTATACATGTGTATGTAATTCAATACTCTTTGCTTACCTGAACAAGTTGTGTATTAACCACTTTTTTGCAGTGTGGACATCCTGTGTAACTGTAACTGCCATACTTGGCAGTATGGCCAGGTGATGATCATCTAGCATCTCCAAGTTTGATTGAACTGCCATTTCTCATAATGTTAGTCATATACACAGATTGCTGAAACTGCCAGCATGACAAAGTTGAGGGTACAATGTATGTACTTTGCAGTCTGTTGTAGGTAGTCAAACTTAAACCCAAAATTCCTGCATGTCGCATAAAATTGAACGTTTTCACAGGGCTATTTCCACTGAAAAACACTGCACTAGCAATGATAAGGTTCCCCCAAGGCATAGACTGTGAAAATGGCTGGCTTGACCACTGGTGGGAACAACCACATACACATGTGCTACAAACACTAACACATGTTGCAATAAATGTTTTCACCTGGTTCAAATTCCTCCTGTTGCATGTAGGACACCAATCTACAGTTCTTACAAAGACTGTTCAAATACAACGTACTTCCTGGCTTTAATCTGGCTCAGTATTTTCGCCATTATTGTGATTACAATCATTTTCCGTCATATCCTCACCATCTGGAATCCAGTCTGGGTCTAAATCATCACAATTTATTCGGTCTTCAGCTGGCTCACAGTCAGTTTGGCAATTCATGTTTTCCATGTCATTCATTTTAGTGGGTGTTTTCTCTCGGATTGGCTTTTGACACTGCGTACTTGATGTGTTGTGCTACAGGTAGCCTGAACTCCACAAGATTTGGACTTGCCATTATTCACCTGAACCTGGAGACGTACATGTCTACGTTGCTGAAATATAAATGAAAAAGTTGTAATATAGATATTTTTTTTTAAATCAAGAGATATATATATGTGAAAATAATATTTGTACAATTGCATAAATAAATCTATAATAATTTATATGTATATGTACCTAGGGTAAGTATGGCTGGAATTCGGTCATTTTTTTACTCAATCCTCGGTCGTCATTCCAGAGAATATTCTAATAGTTTTTTGAGGGAGGTACGCCGGAGGTTGAACAACAATCGTACTGTTCTCCATATTGGTTGCCTGCTGGGGTTGGATCGGAGAAGCCGCAGAGTGTTGGGGTTGGATCGGAGAAGCCCCAGAGTGTTGGGGTTGGATCGGAGAAACCGCAGGGTGTGGGGGTTGCCATGAGGGTGCACTACTTCCCGCCAGTTCCGGGGTAGGGGGCTGCGGCAAATTTTTAGGCCCTCCTGTCTCCTTCTCAATTTCCGACCCTTCTGTCTCCTTCGAATTCTCCTCAACAGACCCTTCGGTCTCCTTTCCATCTTCTGTCTTCTCCTCCTTAGCATACTTTTCTGTCTCCTTTTCCTCCTCAACAGACCATTTTATTTTCTTCTCATCTTTCGATCATTCTGTCTCCTTATCCTCCTCAACAGACCCTTTTGTTTTCTTCTCCTCATCTTTCGATCCTTTTGTCTCCTCCTCATCTTTCGATCCTTCTGTCTCCTTCTCATATTTAGACGTCCCTGCAGGTAGGGCGTAAGAATTGTACCTGCTGCCCCCAATTGCATGATGGTAAGAGGCGACTAAATTTGGGACCTTCTGTCTTCTCTCCTTTCTAAATAACTTTCTTCTTCCTAATGTCTCCCTTGACAATGCCTCACTTTTGGCCATTTGTTGAGCGTTCTCCCCTGTGAGGAAGGCTTTGGGTTCTATCCCCTGGCCGAGACATACCAAAGTCTTTAAAAATGGTAGTTTATACTCCTGCTTAACGCTCAGCAAATTAGGAGTGGGACGACTGGTTCGCCCGTTGTCAGGATAATGTGACCGGGTGGGGCATCCTGCTGGGTGTCTTCGGCAGTATGTTTCAGTGAGGTAGCACTATAAAGTCGGCATCAGTTCCGCGCTATCACAAGAAGACAAACACGAACATATCGCAGCCTCCCAAAATACATACACTACACGCATGCATCTTGCACCCAGGGGAGGCCGTCCTTAAATGACCTTAGCTGTTAATAGGACGTTAAACAAAATCAAACAAACAAAAAATCATATTTAGACATTTCTGTCTCTTTCTCATCTTTAGATCCTTCTGTCTCCTTCTCATCTTCAGACCCTTCTGTCTCCTTCTCATCTTTAGACCTTTGTCATTCCTTCATCATCAGAACCTTCCACTGTCCTTCCCTGGTCCCCAGACCCTTCTGCCATAATTCCATTATTCACGTAGCTATCTGCTACTGCTATGTCATGCTCCCTTACTTCCTTCGACTGAGCATAATCCATTGCACTGCTGGAATCCGGTTGAAGTACGGGTAGGAAGTGATTTGGGATCCATTGAGCTTGGAGCATGTCTGTTCTTGTTGAACTCCACAAAATGTACGCTACATCATTTCTGCTTTGGATTCGTGGTAGAATGAGTGTAGGTCGGCACGGACCATAGGGTTGCCGAGTTTGGGATACAAACAAACAAACAAACACAGAATATATCGGCATCTACAGAACACTAGCCAACCCAAAGAGCTGCCAAATGCCCATGTATGATTTTGGCTTGGTGATTTTTAGAACTTCATGCTCAAATATGGTTTCTATGATGGATGTTGTCAAATGCACTCCTGCAACGAACTCATCTGAATACATTGCAAAAGCCTTTACCGTGTAACCAGGTTTTTTGGGACATGTCAACCCATTTATAAGGTTGTGGTCTTCTAGATAATACTCCTTGTGCAAAGTCAATTCTACTACTATTCGCGTTCTAATTTCATAGGGATGATCATCATTTCCAAAAGCAAACACACTTCCTGAGGCTGGTAAGCAGTCACCATCAGCCCTTACTGTCACAGGGAAGCAAGTTCTGTCTCCAGGTACATCCTCTGGATACACATAATTGCAGTGTGATCAACAGACAAACCTTCCTCAATAATGTATCTACGTGCTCCAACTATACTGTTCAATGATAGATTGTGGCAGGCCAACTTTAGTTCAGAAAATGTCTGGCAATTTTGATTAAGAGACTAAGTAATTTTTGAAGTAATCAGCTCCCTGCAAATCTTGGTTGTTACGTTTGCGTTGTTTTGCTTTGTTTGATCCATAGTCATCTTTTACAACTTTCATTCTCTTTGATGCCATATGTTGCCTATCTGTCTCATCTTCTGTAAAGGTTGCAGGTGTTAGTTAATTCTGTTACTTGATCTATTTGTGCCAACAAAGGAAAAGTCTTGGAAATTGTGACCAACACATGTCGCCTCCATGCATGAACAGCTGACGTCACGGTATCTAATTTTGCCATAGGAAGGGGTCACTACCTGATGCAATCTCATTGTACCAGGAACTGTTTTCAAATTCTGCAACTTGATCTTTTGGTCTTTTTCTTTGATGTTATCTTGTTGTACAATATAGAGGTTTACAGATGTATTTGCTTCATGCAGAGTATTGACAAATGTCGATGCATTCATTATGTCTGCTCCATGCCTTACACATCGGTCAGCTTCCCTTTTTAATGAACCACCAATGCCATCTGGAACCCCTTTTCCGTGCCCAGCTTCATGAAAGTTCCATGTAGCTCCTTTGTAACCCATGTCAAATACCTCTGTGGACAGAAGGTAAAAGTTTGTTTTTTGCCGATACTGCACTGTTGGACCATCACTGTACACATGGACATAGTCAACGGAAGTATTCTTGAGTATTATTTCCTTCATGATAGGCGTGAGATATGTCCAAATTGCGGCTGGATCATGCTGAAGTGAATCAGACACGCCGCTATAAGAAATCATACCTTCTTTTCCACCAAACTTATAATATCCTGTGTGTAGAGTAATTTGCGGTTGCGAAGCCCCGAAGTGCATTTTTCCGACATAGTTATCAGCAAAATTCACATGTATGAAACACTTATTTTGTCCAAGGGATTCTTTTAAAGACCTATAAAAACTAATCTGATTATCAATGGTGTAGCAATGACGTCGGTACACCATCCACATTTGGTCATGGAACATATCGACCAGATCATCTGCTGTTTCACTCTCCTCTTGCTTAACAGTTAATGTCAGTCTTTTTCTCTCCACTCCTGAGGACTCTGCTTCCAATACATGATCTTATTTTGGTCTTTTATTTCTGTCTCTACTTGCTTCTGTTTGCAAGAGTTGCATTCGCCATACATGCAAGCCTTTGGTTTTGTTGTACACACTACTTGTTTAACCAGTTGGTCCAGATGATTAGTTTTGATAATATATGCACTGTATAATGCTTCTGCAAGGAATTTGACATTCTCACATTTTTTGCAACAACATGTGTTTCTGTCGGCCTCAGTTGGTTGAACAATCCAGAATGGACGCATTCGACAAAATGTTGAATAACTGATTTTTGTCCTGTTTTCGGAAGCATGTTTTCTGTGGAGATTCCACACTGTATCGCAGAGAAGGCGTTTTGGGGTTTTGATTTTGTGTTTTGTAAGGGTACGTTTAGCTCCTATTGTTTGGCGGGAAACATCATCCCTCTCAAAAAAGTGCTGATTTTTTTTTAGTAAGGCGTTGTGAAAAATATCCTTTTGGTGCAAATGTCTTTCTATGTTTCCCCACACCAAGTTGTGATACAAACGTTTTAAATCGATACTTTTTCAGCATGGTTCCTGACAAAACTGACCTCAGTGCTTCCCTTTTACTTTTTTCCTCACATGCTGCCTTAAGCTGACCGACCAAGACGTTGTGAAACAATAACGTCTTCCTTATTGTTTTTGTAGAGCCCCTCAACTGTTTCCTTGTCTTCGTTTTTGGGTGTGTCATCTGTTTTCTTGTTGTCTCTTATTCTCATCCACCTCTTTCGGTACATTTCTGCCTTCTTCTTTGATGAATCAAGCTTGATTTTAAGCGTCACATTGTCTCTGTAGCATTTACCTTTTTGTCTTCTGATTTTCTCTCTCTACTGTACGACAGTTGTCGAGACTGAGTCATGTGGTACAGGAAGGTGCAAATTAGTTTGAACCGGCGAGTTGGGTGGTGTGATAAGTTTCTCCATACCAGCTTTATTCTTACAGTTTGTTTACTTTTTTCCAGTACTTTCTTTGAGCACGTTTATCTCGTCCACACGTGTCTCCTATCAGCTTCCTTTTACCTACTTTCTTGTCTTCAACATATTTCTGTTTCTGCTTTTCAAGGTATGCTGATCGTTGCACTGGATCATTGTTTCTTTTGCTCTATACCGTCTTTGTTTTTCAGCCATTTGATCTGAAACAAGAGGCCCAAGGGCCTTAGCGGTCACCTGAGTTATATCATAGATACTGGTAGCTTTATTTTATTGTTAAGATGTGATGTGGAAATCAGCATGTAAACTAAGTGAAATACAATACTTGTCATGTCATCAATGGATAAGAATTTGAAAATATTGGTAAATGTTCCCTTTGGGGCCCCGCCCTAGCCCCTGGGGATGGGGCAGGAATCCTAATTTTACAAAGTAAAACTCTCATTTACCCAAGATGATTCTGACTAAGTTTGAGCAATTTTCTGCTGAAAATGGATAAAATATATACCGAAAAGTGTTATTTCCCTATATAAACTATATTAAACGTTAACCCCTCCCCAAGGGAGAACGGATAGCTCGGGGTCCTGATATTTTCAATTTAAATAAAGCCCCTGATGATCTTTCTTTCCACGTAAAGAAAATCACTGTAGTACCTCTGAGTCTGGAGAAGAAGATTTTTGAAATATTGATTAATTTTCCCTTTGGGGCCCCGCCCTGGCCCCAGGGGTCGGGGTAGGAATCTCAATTTTACAATTTGAAACCATCTACCTCCAAGGATAATTCTCACCAAGTAAAAATAATTTCCTACAGAAAGTTGTCAAAATATACCCAAAAGTGTTATTTCCCTATATAAACTATAGTAAACTTTACCCCCTCCCCAAGGGAGAACGGATAGCTCGGGGGTCCTGAAATTTACAATTTAAGTAAAGCCCCTGATGATCTTTCTTTCCACGTAGAGAAAATCACTGTAGTACCTCTGAGTCTGGAGAAGAAGATTTTTGAAATATTGATTAATTTTCCCTTTGGGGCCCCGCCCTGGCCCCAGGGGTCGGGGTAGGAATCTCAATTTTACAATTTGAAACCATCTACCTCCAAGGATAATTCTCACCAAGTAAAAATAATTTCCTACAGAAAGTTGTCAAAATATACCCAAAAGTGTTATTTCCCTATATAAACTATAGTAAACTTTACCCCCTCCCCAAGGGAGAACGGATAGCTCGGGGGTCCTGAAATTTACAATTTAAGTAAAGCCCCTGATGATCTTTCTTTCCACGTAGAGAAAATCACTGTAGTACCTCTGAGTCTGGAGAAGAAGATTTTTGAAATATTGGATAATTTTCCCTTTGGGGCCCCGCCCTGGCCCCAGGGGTTATGATTCTGACCAAGTTTGAAAAAAATCCATCCACTGGTTCTTGAGAAGAAGTTGAAAATGTAAAAGTTTACGCACGACGCACGACGGACGATGGACGACGACGGACGAAAAGCGATTGGAATAGGTCACTTGAGCAAAGCTCAGGTGACCTTAAAATCAAAACATGAACTGTACAAAAATTGGAAAACATAGAACTTTAATGTAACAGTACATTAGATCAACTTTCCCTGTCAATTTAGGTATGGAAACTGTTGTTACTTCCTGTGTCCCTCATGTTACCACTGATGATTAATCCTTGCAATATCAAGTAAATCTCATACAAAACTAAAATGATGCATTTTTAATAAAAGCATTACATTATAAAGTATTCTATTACTTAATTAGATGGTATATTACACTATTTCCTCATAACAAATATTAAAAAGGTCCTGATATGTCCATGCTGTTACTATTTTTGTCCATCATGTTACCACTGATAATAAATCTGAAGAAAGATAAGATATCTAATATATGATTAATACAAGACATTTTTAGCGAAAGCATTACATGACCAAGTAATAATAATACATTATATCCGAAGGATGGTATACGCCAATATCTCAATCAAAACAATTATGCTTTTGACATGTCAATGCTGTTACCATTTTTAGGTCACTTGAGACTTTACCATTTTTAGGTCACATGAGACAAAGTCTCAAGTGACCTATTGCGATCGCCTTTTGTCCGGCGGCGTCCGTCGTCCGTCGTCCGTCGTGCGTCCGTAAACAATTTACATTTTCGACTGCTGCTCCAAAACCCCTGAACCAATTTCAATGAAATGTTGCCCCAGGGCCTGAGGGGCGGGGCCAAAAAGGGTCAAATTGACTTAAATTTCAAAAATCTTTTTCTCAAGACCGAAATGTGGTGGAATCAAATACTCTTCATAGATGGTAGGGTATAAAGGTGCTTTACTGAAATTGTGAATTTCTTGACCCTGGGGTCTCACGTTTCCCCCTGGGGAGGGGGTAAACTTTACTATAGTTTATATAGGGAAATCACATTTTGGACCAACATTTGTTTAATTTCCATTGGAAGTAATTCAATTTAGGTTAGCATTTTCAGTATTGGATAGCAGTTTGATGATATGCACATATCAGCCCTGACTGACCCCCAGGGGCTTATGGGTGGGGCCAAAAAGGGTTGAATTGACTGAAATTTCAAAAATCGTCTTCTCAAAGACCAAACACTCTTCATAGATGAATTTTGAGCCAGCCCTACCCCGAAAGGCTGGAGGGTGGGGCCAAAAGGCGCCAGTGTGCTAACAGTTCTTCATTTTCCTTGTTAAGAATCAGAGGTGCTTGTTTCAAATACTTTTTAGTCTTAAATCTGTAAGCTAGATATTGAATAAGGTGGTTTTATTGTTTTTTGTCACTTTGAATAATATTTTTGTTGATGTTAAAATCAAAATCAACTCTCTGTATAAATATAGCAGGTAACCGTTAAGGCCCATGGGCCTCTTGTTTTTGAACATTTTAAATTGCATATCCCCCCTTGACTTTCGCTCGCAGACCTTCTCTTTTCAGGCGAAATAATGCTGAACAATTTAACGACCTATCATTGCTTTCATTTTTTATTGAAATTTTAAGTTTGCTTTTCTAAAATTTCAACAAATTTTATAACGATTTCTTTGGTCAACTCATTAAGCCAAAAATTGTCATATACAATGTCAAAAAGGTCTATATTTTGAATAATGATCATCTTGGTTTTATTCAGAATAACACTAACAGGGTCAAAAGATCACATCAGACTAGTGCAACTAAATGCCTACAACATATTCCCACCAATCAGTTCAGCACAATTTCCTTATTCCCAGGACATCTAACGACGGAAAACGTGAGAACTTTTCCTCTTAAAAGGAAATGGTCCTCCGTGTGGTCTGGACAAATAATAAGATCGACCAAATGTCGCTTGTTCCTCACGTAGAATCGTACCGTCTCTGTTTTTACGTAGTAATTGTCGCAGTTACTATTCACCACTCTATAGTCCCAGGACTCGCCGAGAGCCGGGCACAGACTGTTTCTACTGTTTATAATATAAACAGTTTTATCCTTGTACCTCTTATAAATAGTTCCAAACGCCAGAAACCATCCTGGATGTCCGTGTTGTTATGTATCTCTATTCTGACGGTTATGGGAGAGTCCGTTTTGTGACCTCCTGTTAATTCTTCTTTAATTTGTATTTGCTAGTTGATTCAGTATACCACTACAATGGATGGCTCACAATATCAGTTTTCCTCTTATTTTCATCGTACTTCTTGTCCCAACCTGGACAAAAGAAAGTAGAATACAGTAAATCTTAAAAAATAAATATATTAATAGAAATTATTTAGAACAATTATAAATGTATTTAAAACTTGTCTTAAAGAGATTTTAAAATCTTACTTCACATGAATTCTTGTCTGAAGCTAAACAAGGGCACCGCAAAGCGGAGCATATCCCCTCGCAATATTATCTGTGACCTTGACCTTTTACCTTGACCTTCAATAGTCGTCATCCTCGGTCCATGGTGCATCACCCTACCATTGGACAGTTCTGCTGTGTATACACCATTTTGTTACGGACACGCAGACATACATTCGAGTTGCAATATCCCCCAACGCTGTTGTGAGGGGATAATTAGGCCATTTAAAACTGAACATATTATAATTACCAATATAATGAGTCGTCGGGACCCTCTTGAACCTCCACATGATAAGAGGCCTGCTTTCCATGTTGGAGAAGATCCAATGGACGGTTCTGCTGTTATTGTTACGGACACACAGACAGACATTCGCGTTGTAATATCCCCCCAGCAATGCTGTTGCGAGGGGATAAAAAATGGACGGACATTGCCATACCATAATATTTTTGGAGGGAAAAAAAGAATCATGTTGGCGGAACATTAATGNCCCCCGCCGCCGCCGCTTAATTTGCAGTATGCCTTTTCAACAGATATTTTGGATTTGTACACCATGTATGATTAAACATATAGTGCGGGTCTATCCAATTTTCAGAAAGACGATTCGGGGAATCGTCCACTATAAAATAATAGGGAACAAATTGTCTTTTTGACTTTTATATTTAGTAATAGTACTGGTGATGAACACTCAAAACACTCAAGAACAAATGAATTTTGAAAGTTATGAAATGCATAAATGTTGTGAAATATTTTAATGTTTACCTTATTGGGGCAATATATTACATTACGAATAGTTGTATTTTGAGACGGAAAGTGAATTTTTTACAAAAAGAGGGGGCATTTTCATGTGTTGATCAACGACTGACCGAAACAATATTATTGGAAAACCAAAATCCAAGTCTGTCTGCCATTTTGCTTTTGTCAATAAAATTATTAAAATCACAATGAAATTCTGCATCGAAAACAAAGATATTAAAATATGCACCTATAATTTAATTTGATATTTTACAGTTGATATTTGCGAAGTAGTATAATTGATCATATGATACATGACCAACTGACCAACGTCTACCCCCTGAAAGCACTCATAAGAAAACAGTCCCCCACCCACCGTGAGTCAGTAACTGACGTATCAATAGTTAAGCCACCTGTCAAGTTTTACAATCTCCATACTTAGCCATGTTTAGAACAAGAGGCCCAATGGGCAGCATTGCTCACCTGGTATTAACTCACTCTTGTCATCTTAAAAGTGGATGAATGTCGAACAAGGACATTATAATATTAGGTTGAACAGAGTTTATAGTCTTTCCAACCCAGCATGCTTCTGGAAAAAATATCATTACCCTGGACCTTTTGGTTATACAGAACAAATCATTTAAAGATTTAAACATATATTGACCACTGTGACCTTGAATATGGGCGAAGGTCATTCACTTGGTAGTCCTTCATCCCAGCATGTTAATGGCCAAATATCATCACCCTTGGCCTTTTGCTTATTAAGAAGAAGTCATTCAATGGTTTTAAACATATTTGACCCCTGCGACCTTAAAATATATGTCAAGGTCATTCATTTGAACTTGGTAGTCCTTCATCCCAGCTTGTTACTGCCATTATCCTAGGCATCTTGGTTATTCAGAAGAATTTGTTTAAAGGTTAAGAACATATTTGACCCTGTGACCTTGAAAAAGGATGAAGGTCATTCATTTGAACAAACTTTATAGCCCCTCATCCCAGCATGCTACTAGCCAAATATCATCACCCTAGGCCTATTGGTTATTCAGAAGAAGTTGTTTAAAGATTTTTAACATATTTGACCCCTGTGACCTTCAAAATTGATGAAGGTCATTTATTTGAACAAAGTTGGTAGCACTTCATCCAAGCATATTACTGCCCAAATATCATCACCCTAGGCCTCTTGGTTTTTCAGAAGAAGTTGTTTAAAGATTTTTAACATATTTGACCCCTGTGACCTTGAAAATTTATGAAGGTCATTTATTTGAACAAAGTTGGTAGCCCTGTACCCCGGTAAGTTATTCTTCTTGTGAGTACAGTATATCTTTATAGGTTTGTCAGAAGAGGGGTAACAAGTTTCCTCAAGAATATATAATTTTAGACCTTTAGATAATTCATTGGCATAGGAATTAGGAATTGCTTCCATTTGTTCATATTTCAAACATTAAAAACTGAAACTGGCATTTACCCCTTTGGCCAATACCTGATTATTTTAAACCATTAAATAGATTATGCACAGATTGTGTTCATCTTTGAACTAACTAATTTTCTTTGCCTTATCTGACAAAGTTACTTGGCAAAAACCTTTGACCAATCAGAGAACAGTATGCTAATTAATTATGCATGGATTTCACTCAACTTTGAACTTATCGTTAAGTTTGTATATTGATCAATATATATTCAAGCAAGTTATCTTGTAAAGTGTGGACATTGACCAGGGTATGCATGCTTTTTATACCTGTGAATTTTGTTCAAGTTTGCATCAGTCTGTATATTGTTACAGAATCTTTTTTAAGGATGTTAACTTGCTGAAACTAAATTGTGGACAGACAAGTGGATGACTGCTACCCATACCTTTACAAGTCTCTCAATAATTTGAAAAAGCTTTTAAATACAGTGTTTTACATATTCACTGCAGTGAAAAGGTCTCTTCTTATGAAAAATGGAATTATTTTGCATCGGTGTTCCTAGGGACAAATAAGCTAAAAAGCACTCTCTAATACAATATGATACATTATTGTATGTTTCAATATTGAATAAGATAAACTAAATAAAGACATACATACCCCCACACACACAAGATTAGGTGAGTTACATTATTTTCCCTCTATTTCCATTGCATAAATTCTTCACAATAAAAATCAATAGCATATGTTCAGCTCTATCCTCTTCATAGGCTAGCATTTGAAATAAGATGCACATATTAATTTCAAATACATTTCAAAAGAGTACTGCAAATGTACCAGTTAGAGCACATACTATGTTATTACAGTTGTCATTATTGATGGTTTCAGAACTGATAGCATTGTGCAACACATGTTGACAACAAGACTTATTGAAAGTTGAGGTTGCATGTGTATATGCAAACAGGTAGTGCATATGATTTAATGTTCAGAATGATGGAGCAAGTTTTATAAAATTTTGTTTGAATACACGTACATGTACAGGTTGTGAAGCTGTAGCCTTCACCTTGACTTAATGAACTTGACCTTAAAACTGTCTAGAACAATTGATGTATGAGATTTAGGAATGAAGTTTCAAGAAATATATCACACAAGATTTAACATCAAATGTTGGACACGGTAAAATCGAGCGAAATTAACAAACATCAAGTTGCATATTAAAACTTTTATTTTATTGATATTGATCATAAGCATTGTTAAAAGTACAATGTATACCATGGATCTTACATTTCTTTTACTGCTTAACATTTGCGTTGAGTTTTAATTCACTGCACAAAAACTAAAAGGAAGCCATGACCAGTATTTCTATCTTTAAAAACATATTTTTTATGTTTTTCCAATTTGCTCCCATCACCCATAGTATTATATTGATCAAAACAAACGTAGTTTCCAACATTTGTGCCTTTAGTCAGTAGGTGATGTTCAATCACATTTATCAGGCTTTCAGCATCAATATTCACAGATTCGATCTGTTCCAAGTAAAGATCACCGACTTCTCCATTAAGGAAAAGTTTGCGAGGAAAGCATTTGAACTACATTGGAACTATTCGCTGATGGAAGGATCTGTGGACTCAGCTGTCATGTGTCTGAGTGGAAATGATATAGTCAGAGGCTCCTCCTCGATACAGTAACTGACAGACTTCAACATGTCATGTCACTGTTGGTACAGTTCTTGCAGCCTTTTGAAAAAGTTCATGAATTCCTCAAAAGGTATAAGAGAGTGGATTCAGTTCCTATTTCTAATCCCTCTTCCTCCCATCAATAACCATCCCTGTCTGTTGTAATATTGATTGCTGTTCCCCTAAAATAGAACATAATCACCATATAATTTCTGCACCAGCAATAATAATGTTTAGAGACAATATTTAAACAAATAGGAGGCATAGCAATATGAGTTTGTATAGTGAGAAATAAGGCATTAAAGCTGAGGAGTTCATTAAAATGTTTCACAAATATTTCAATAAGTCAATCTCTTTGGTAACAGAACTATAAATATAAGTAAAATGTACATAAAAGCCAACTTATAACGGCACATCTCATTGGGGCTTAAGACGCCTAAACTCATTTTTTAGATTGTAAAACATGTGTACATAAAAAGGTAACAGTAAAAACAAAACAAAGTTATCTCTTTTTTATATATGAGCCTTTGAATTGAAAAGCCTGATAAAGTTGAAACAGAACCCTTGCGGAAAAAAAGGAAATATTTTCTTGAACCACAGTAAAGAAAAAAGGACACATGTACTTAGATATTCACGGTTTCATTAATACAAAAGACGAAGCAGAGCATCACTCTCCCCTGGTTGTTTCCAGAAAGAAGAAATTAACCAGGAAACATTGAGATGTCCATTGCACTCATTTGTTTTGCTTACAGTGTGCAAATGTGCCTGCTATGTGCTAATAAACTTTCCATGTGATGGTTTTGTTGTTTATGTGCTGTGTGCAAATATTATAATCGTGCTTAAATTACCATGTGCTGATGTGCTTACCGTGTGCAATGTCCCTATTATGTGCAAAATGCTTTCCATGTGATAAACTCTTTTTTCTGTGCTTACAGTATATATAGTACATGTATGTTTTTTTTTAATTTTTGCATGTTGTAATATTTTGGTCCCTGTTATTATTATACTCATGTTTTGTCGAAATAAAAGCTCTTTGTAGCTTATGGTGTTTTTTTTGCAAAACTGACGTAAAATAAGTATTTGTGTATCTTGTAAGTGCTTAAGGATTTTAACTGTAGTTTTTGGGACTACACTGTATATAGAAAAACTTTTCCCCAGTATGAGAAGGTTTTTTTACACCTTTTGTCATAAAACAAATTATGTTCAGATTATAGACAGAAGATACTTTAAAATTGTACAACTCATAAAAGGTTGAAAAATAATTATATTTCGATTTGTTCTGCTAAGAACTATTTTATCTCTAACGTTATAAATGATAACTGTTTTAACAGGTCTAGTTTCCGAATTGGAAACTGAGCCCTGTGTGACCTATTAATGATCATTAAATAAGTCCAATTAAAACAAATATTGTGTTTCTGCTAACCACACAAATACTGGACACACACGACTTATTGGTGTGTCCGTCACCTGTGACTAACCCGACTTATCTTAGATTTGTGTGCCTACAATACCCTTAAGATATTATATGCACTGTAAAAGTCAGAACTCCTGCTCTATATAAGCGCAGTAAAGATATTTTTCAAATTAAAAATAAAATGCCTAGCTTGTACTTACCTACCTTTTTTTCTGCGGATGATAGTAGAAACACAAGTAATTGTTTCGGCCTAATGTGTCTGTCATTTCATAATATTTAGAACTACTATACTTTTTTAAGTTTTCAAAACATTCAAGTAGTATAACAATTGAAACTTCGACGACAGCCAACAGCACAATGAATCTAACAAGAGGCTCAATGGGCTGCATCGCTCACCTGGTATTAATCTCACACTTGTAATCTTAAAAGTGGACCAAAATACAGCTACAGGCAGAATATCAGTGTTTGATTCATAAGAACCTATTAAAAGATTTAAACATATGACGTCTGTGACCTTGAATGTCGAACAAGGATATCAGGTTGAAAGTGGATCAAGGTCATTCATTTGATTAAACTTGGTAGTCCTTCATCCCAGCATGCTACAGGCCTAATTTCAGTACCTTGGGCCTTATTAGCTCACCTGGCACAAAGTTGTCTGTCTGTCCGTCCGTCCTCGTCCGTCAACTTTTCCTTTAAACAACTTCTTCTGAAGAAAGTTTGAGAACGAAAATGACCTTGACCTGTTTTCAAAGTCACAGGGGTCAAATATGTCAAAAACTTCAAACGACTTCTTCTGAAGAACTAAAAGGTATAGAATCTTCATATTTGGCTGATGGCTTCCTGGGATAGAGCCCAACAAAGTTTGAGAATGAAAATTAGTTTGACATACTTTCAATGTCACAGGGGTCAAATATGTCAAAAACTTCAAACGACTTCTTCTGAAGAATTAAAAGGTATAGAATCTTCATATTTGGCTGATGGCTTCCTGGGATGGAGCCCAACAAAGTTTGAGAATGAAAATTA
>NW_018405282.1:384885-386356 GCF_002113885.1 Mizuhopecten yessoensis
AAATTAGGAGTGGGACGACTGGTTCGCCCGTTGTCAGTATAATGTGACCGGGTGGGGCGTCCTGCTGGGTGTCTTCGGCAGTATGTTTCAGTGAGGTAGCACTATAAAGTCGGCATCAGTTCCGCGCTATTACAAGAAGACAAACACGAACATATCGCAGCCTCCCAAAATACACACACATACACTACACGCATGCATCTTGCACACAGGGGAGGCCGTCCTTAAATGACCTTAGCTGTTAATAGGACGTTAAACAAAATCAAACAAACAAAATCTTTATTCCATTCAAAACCCCCGGAGAGGGTGAAAACTACAAAACAACAAGAGGCCCAAGGGCCTTAGCGGTCACCTGAGTTATATCATAGGTACTGGTAGCTTTATTTTATTGTTTAGATGTGATGTGGAAACCAGCATGTCAACTAACTGAAATACAATACTTGTCATGTCATCAATGGATAATAATTTGAAAATATTGGTAAATGTTCCCTTTGGGGCCCCGCCCTAGCCCCTGGGAATGGGGCAGGAATCCTAATTTTACAAAGTAAAACTCTCATTTACCCAAGATGATTCTGACTAAGCTTGAGCAATTTTCTGCTGAAAATGGATAAAATATATACCGAAAAGTGTTATTTCCCTATATAAACTATATCAAACGTTACCCCCTCCCTAAGGGAGAACGGATAGCTCAGGGTCCTGATATTTTCAATTTAAATAAAGCCCTTGATGATCTTTCTTTCCAGATAGAGAAAAATGAGTGTAGTACCTCTGAGTCTGAAGAAGAAGATTTTTGAAATAAACTTACTCCTGTGGGGGGCTGGAATCCCTAAAATTGCCTGAGCAAATTTGTGCGGACTACCACGGAAATCATAACAAGGTAACTAAATTAAAAACCTGCTGCGAACCGGCGCGGAGCCGGAATTCCGGAACTCGTAACAGAGTCACTACAATAAGTATTCTTTTTAAAAAACAATAATGATGTAAAAAATCGGAAATTTTACATTGATGAAAAATGAAAATAAACATCTAAATAGTCAACATAACCATAAACCTGATTGTTTTATGAGACTTTGGATTGATATAATGAAAATTGAAATCTGAGAAATTATAGCTCAATACAGCTATAATTTATAGGTGAATATAGCAATTTAGTTCTTTATAGCTATATAGCTCATTCTACAGAGTGTACTGGACCTGCTTAAAGTGAAATCAGTTGGCAACTTAGCCTAGTTCGAAAATGTATGCAACACGTGGGGAAAACTGGGGAAAACGTTCCTTGTGACGCTGTTATTCACTAGTGTAAAAAGTCTATTTTGTTTGTTTATGCAGAATTACTGCTATACATACCGTTGAAGCACCTTCCTTTTTGTTATCGCCGCTGACAACATGGACCATTCTCTGCGGCTTCGGCCGCATGCTTGACCACAAATCACCGAAATCGGGATCCAGAACCTTATTTATGAATCAGTTGTAG
>NW_018405282.1:390732-390820 GCF_002113885.1 Mizuhopecten yessoensis
GTTGAAGTTGTCTGCGAAGAAATGTAAGTTTTTCCAAAGGAGGGCTGTTTACCTTGGACATATGATTTCTGAGGAGGGAATTTCACCT
>NW_018405282.1:400488-423000 GCF_002113885.1 Mizuhopecten yessoensis
TATTGTTCATTGTCAATGATGCTTAAACAACATGCCTTACATTAAGTCAACACTCGCCTGCATTTTCGTCTTTTCCGCTTCGCGTTGCTAATGATTTCTAGGCCTACACAAAATGAAAGTAAAATGTGCGCATGTCTAGGCCTAATGTAAGGGAGATCACTCGTTTTCCCGTAGTACATGTCTGAAATCATTCCGAAGGCGAAATAGAGTTGTTGTTTTGTGTATATTGAAAAAAAGTCTGCTTTATGGTAATACTTGAATACATGAAATACACAAATCACACCAACATACATACAAAATGTAGGACTATCGGCGCATATTTTTCGTTTCTGGCCGAGCTGTAATTAGCGTGCAGGCGTTTGTGACACCTCATCTTTTATTGATATAAAAATGCGAAAGAATATCTATGATGAAAATGGAACAAAATGATAATACTGTGAAGGTAAAAAAAGCCTTCATGTTAGAATACCAATATGGAACAATATAATAATCGGCCTCCTCTGCCCCGGCCGGTCGATCCAATTTTAGTTGATCAGCAAGCTTGGTGTGAGTCACACGGGGGCGATTTTAGAATTAATTGACAGGAATCCTATCCAATTTTTTTTTATTTTGAACTTTTTCTGTTGATCTCCTATATAATTTTAAGTTATCCTCTGCCTTATACGTCGTTAAATTATCAAGTTAACGTAGCAAGTGCAATCGAAATCTGAATTGACTGCCATGTTGGAAACTTCGTCCGTCTTCCAATATAGGTCAGACGTCTAAATATGGGTGTCATGACAAAATATGGAAATTGTAGTAAACATGACGGCATCAGTAGTAATATTATATTTGGCCTTGAAGGCCATATCAGGAAACGGGTATTTGAGATAACATCATGCGTGATCTAACATGGCGGTCGTTTCTATTTTTAGTAAGGATTTATTTCAACGAATATGCAAATATTTTGATAACATTATACTCATATGAGGTGAGAATCATATATATTATTACAGATAATAATATATATGATTTTCCTCATTTAGTTGGAACAGGACCGCTTCATATAGCTCTGACCACGCAATACATAAATGTAAATACATACATAGGCAGGGACGTAAATGCAAGAGTCACAAATGTTAGCCGATCAGAAGACAGTATTTCCGTGTAATGGCTTAATCAAGCGACAGTTCATAGAGTAAATACGAAGTTGTAGAATGATACTTAGTTCTAACTAAGAATAAGATCATAGGTTCTACCAAGGAAATGAATTATATTTACAAGCCATTCAAGCTAATTTGAGTCCGAAGTAATACATAATAAAGACAGTAGGTCTGGTATATATGATTCAATTTAGTACAAATTTCTGCCGATAGGGCGGAGTATGTGTGAAAACGGCATTTTTGAATATATTGGGCTCATTAAATGAAGTAATACCAATAGCTTGCGGCTAACGCCTTAGCTAAAAATTACTGAGTCAATTAATACTTGAATGACATTTACATTTATTTGAAGGCACTTTTTTAACGCTCCAATAATTATTTCTCCATGTCATGATCACTCGCTATTCTTTCCACCATGTATATATATGCAACATAGATTATCTTTCATTTCAAGTTATGGTATGGTACGTACTTGCATTGCCTACTGATTAGACTGTACAATTTATGTCAGGGGTAGAGAGGTCGACTATTCACATGCATATATAATGAGTTTATTTTGTCACAAGCAATCTTCACCATTTAGTGTCTGAATATCTTATCTTATCCGTCATATTTTTGTTATCGAAGAGCAGGAATAAAAAGTAAATATTTCTTTGTGAATTCAAATTTGCAAGTTAAATATTTGGCAAGCAATTTAATCCATTGTCGAAAACAGAAAAAAATATACGAGGGAAAAAAAGGTTTAGACTGCTAAGATGCTGTTGATTTGTACAAATTGTATAAAAAAGCATCTTGAAAACCTAAATTGTGCGGAATATCCTTTAAACTAGGGAATGAAATGCAATCAGCTCTTGCACTAGTAAATTAAACTGTATTACATGAATTTACATGGTCATGATTTAACGGTCCATTTGAAAACTGTTCCTACTGAACTTTTAATCATTCTTAACATCAATGTTATTTTCCACATTGTCATTTTTTTCTTGTAACTTTGACTTCTTTTTCTGATGTAAGGAAAACAATGAACAGATATTTTAATCAGCCAAACAAATACTGCAACAAATGGTATTTAATGCTGTATAATTTATATATACAGCATTATTACTGTAGTTTCGCTTTAGGAGCTGAAGAAAATCACAATATCCTTCTCAACTTTAGTAAAAAAATATCACTATTTCTCAATATTATATTTCTCAAAGTTTTGATTTGGTCACAAAATAATCAATAGGATTAGGTAAACCAGAATATTACAATGAAATGTAATTAATTGACCGACATGCTAGCACAGTTTTTTCAAAACTTTAAGAATGGGGCCCATGGGTTTAATTTTGGGAAAAGTGTGACAAAATCTCGAATTGGGAAAAATAACAACTGAATCGTTATTCATAGGTTTTGATATAAACTTTGCTAAAGCAAATAAACAATCATCTATTTTCATTAATTCTTTTAGATCACCCGAGACAAAGTCTCAAGTGACCTATTGCGATCGCCTTTTGTCCGGCCTCGTCAGTCTTGCGTCCGTAAACGATTTACATTTTCGACTTCTTCTCCAAAACCCCTGAACCAATTTCAATGAAATTTTGCAGACACCTTCCATGGCCAAAGGTCAACAAAAATAGTGGCCGGTTTGGTCCCCAACCCTCAGGGGCCTGAGAGGCGGGGCCAAAAAGGGTCAAATTGACTAAAATTTCAAAAATATTACCCTCAAGACCCTATGGTAGAATCAAATACTCTTCATAGATGGAAGGGTCATACTGTGCTTTACCAAAATTGTGAATTTCATGACCCTTGAGTCTCACGTTTCCCCCTGGGGAGGGGTTAAACTTTACAATAGTTTATATAGGGAAATCACATTTTGGACTAACATTCGTTTAATTGCCATTGAAGGTAATTCAATTTAGGTTAGTATTATCAGTATTGGGTAGCAGTTTGATGGTATGCACATATGAGCCCTGACTGACCCCCCGGGGCTGATAGGTGGTGCCAAAAAGGGTCGAATTGACTGAGATTTCAAAAATCTTCTTAAGACCAAGATATGGCAAAATGTATTATGGTTTATAATGGCAAATGCTACTTTGAATATTACATGTTAATAATTTGATTGGAATTATAACCCTTAGTTGACAGTTTGATACTGTGAACATTTTGAGCCAGCCCTACCCCCAAGGGCTTTAAGGTGGGGCCCAAATGAGTCAGTGTGCTAAAATTTCTTCATTTTCCTTGATTAGAATCAGAGGTGCTAGTTTCAAATACTTTTCAGTCTTAAATCTGTATGCTAGATATTGAATAAGGTGGTTTTATTGTTTTTTGTCACTTTGAATATTATTTCTTTGTATAAATATATTTCAGGTGACCGTTAAGGCCCATGGGCCTCTTGTTTAATCTACTACTCTTTTGGTAATGGGAATTTGCACCAGCTGACAGAACATGACTTATCTTTAAGGTATCAAAAACATTGCAACTTTCAGGATAGAACTCACCTCCGATCTGCACAATTTTAGCAGGATGGACTCCCTTGTACCCCCGGCACCTTGCACGGACATCCTGGTTAACGAAAATATTCTGTTAAATTTACTCGAGGATACTCGATTACTTTTAGCGAAATAACGCCTAGTGGCAGCCCTTCTTCATAGGCTAGAGCTACTGCGGGCGACAGGATTTCATAACGCGTGTCGGGGATCTCATCGCATTCTACGACAGTGGGCAACTGTAAACTGCAGTTGTCCAGTGGTCTTACAACTAACCCTGCAACTCTTCGTCCTGAGTGTTGATACTCTTCCGAGCAGCTTGACAGCATCTAACACAGTTTAAGCACAATATTTGCTGGCTTTCCCTGGATCTCCACACACCGTAGTGCAGGAAGCACTCACTGCAGGAAGCACTCACTGCATTGTCATCAACAGGGGATGTAGAAGTTTTACCAACCTGCTTGGCAGGTTCCATCACATTTGCTTCCTTTCTGAACACTTTTCTGTCGAAATGTCCGGCACATATTAAGACTATGAGCAGTTTGGTGGAGAGGACACACTTGCTGACTTTCCTGTTTGTCGGTCAACTTGACTTGGAACCTCAGTCTTCTTGCTAGTAACATGTTGGCCACCGGTTCTTCCTCTACTATTGTTTGTATTGTTTAATTTAGCTTCCTGTTGAGTGTCATAAATAAAGGAAGGGTCATTCTTCATTCTTGCAGTGTCCAACATGAACTCGACAAATACTGTGAACAGAGGGTAACAAGAGTCATTCCTGCTCTTGTACTTGCTTGCATGCCCTGTCCATTTCTCTTGCAAACCATAAGGAAGCTTCTGCGCAACAAGATTAACGCCCCCTGATGAATCGAAGTAAGCAAGTTGTGCAGCTAGACGAGGGTCACTCTTGACAGACGCTATTTCTGACACAATATCTGCCAGTTCGTATAGTTTTTTTTAGTGTCCTTATTACTGATCTTGGGAAACAACGAGTTTCTGTTTCAGAGCAGCCTCCACAACTTCTGGTCTACCATACCTATCCTTCAGTCTTTCCCATAGTCGACCGCAGGTTCAGAGTGTGATGCCCTTACACTGCGTGCACAAGAAGATGATTCTGGCCCAAGTCAAATCTGCAGCAACTCTAGCTCTTCCAGGGGAGACAATTCCAGGCCTGTCACAACACTCTTAAAGGTCCTGCTCCATGATTCGCAAAATTCAAGGCGGTCGTCGAATTTTGTAAGACGAGACTGAAGCAGGTCCTCCTTCATGAGAAATTTCGACATGTTATGACAGAACTGCATTTTTGGCCTTTTCCCATTAGTAGCCTCATGAGATGCTTCCTGAGACTAACGGTGTTGTTCTTAAGGTGAGCCCTAGTTCCACATATGGCATGAAGGGACTCGAGTTAGATGTGATGTGTTCCAATACCGACACTGTACTAGTTAGTGTTTTGTCCATAGGGTTACCTGGTTGATTACTCTGAACGTCAGATTCTTGTTTGATGTCAAACTGTTCAGCAACATAATCCTCGACTCTTTGTTTAGAAAGCATATCAGGGTGTTCATCAGCAGATTGGACCACTGTGGTCATCCATAAACTCTCTCATTACACTGAGTTCACATTCCGCCTCGTCCACATCTCGTCATGATTCTAACTGCTTCATATTTATTTCTGTCTTTTGTCACTTGAGCGTACATTCTTGTTCGACATACTTTTGTCGTAATTTCGCTTTCTCCAAATCTAGCTTACGTCTCAGGTAAGATGCTGTTGACGATGAGCTTGAGCTGCTCCTGGATGAGGATCGCTACCTACGTACACGTGCAGAACAGACAGATTTGTCGGTTTTAAGCAGTTTCCTCTCCATAACCTTACAGCTTCGTCGACCTTCCCCTTAACAGATTGCAAAAGGAGACCTTGCGAAATGTTCTCTTAGTAACAAGAGGCCCAATGGGCCTGAATCGCTCACCTGGTATAAATCTCACACTTGTAATCTTAAAAGTGGACTAAAATACACCTACATGCAGAATATCAGTGTTTGACTAATAAGAGCCTATTAAAAGATTTTAACATATGACGCCTGTGACCTTGAATGTCGAACAAGAACATTAGGTTAAACAGAGTTTAAAGTCTTCCAACCAAGCATGTTTTTGGCAAAATATCATAACCCTGGACCTATTGGTTATACAGAACAAGTCATTTAAAGATTTAAACATATATTGACCACTGTGACCTTGAATATGGGCGAAGGTCATTCATTTTGACAAAATTGGTAGCCCTTCATCCCAGCCTGTTAATGACCACATATCATCACCCTTGGCCTTTGGCTAATTTAGAAGTCGTTTAAAGGTTTTAAACATATTTGGCCCCTGTGACCTTGAATATATGTAAAGGTCATTCATTTGGATACACTTGGTTGCCCTTTATCCCAGCATGCTACTGACAAAATTTCATCATCCTAAGGCTTTCGGTTATTGAGGAGAAGTTGTTTAAAGGTTTTAATCATATTTGACCCTGTGACCTTGAAAATAAGTAAAGGTCATTTCAAATTTTGCTGCCCTTCATTCTGGCATGTTACTGGCCAAATATCATCGTTCTAGGCTTCTTAGTTATTCAGAAGAATTTGTTTAAAGGTTTGTTAAGACAATTGACCCCTGTGACCTTGGAAATGGACGAAGTCATTCATTTGAACAAACTTGGTAGCCCTTCATCACAGCATGTTACTAGCAAAATAATCATCACTCTTGGCATTTTGGTTATTCAGAAGAAGTTGTTTAAAGGTTTTTAACATATTTGACCCCTGTGACCTTGAATATAAGTAAAGGTCATTTATTTGAACAAACTTGGTAGCCCTTCATTCTACTTTGCTTCTGGCAAAATATCATCACCATAGGCCTTTTGGTTATTAAGAAGCAGTTGTTTAAAGTAAAATATTGACGCAGGACGACAGACGACGGACGGAGCTCACCTGGCTCTAACATGTAATTTGGGTTTTTACAAGACTTGCTAATAATGTATAGAGATGTGTGAATAGAATTATATAACGTGCAATTCATTGAAAATATAGAATAATGAAAATAATATGGGCCAACATCATGATGGCAGCAACATTCAGGTAAATGTATCATGATGTCATAATGAGAGTGTAAGGAACAAATTGTATTAGCCAATTTATATAGAGATCGATCTATCTTTTCTGAGATACCTACAACTTTCAGTTTGTACCTTGTAAGTTTATTACTCAGATGACACAACAGAGTACGTATTTTGGGGTCTCCTGTTTCCTTTGCCTTTTTTACCAACTCTGGAAGGCATCCCGTGTTATGCCTTACCTCCTTTCAGCATCATCGGTCGAGTGATACAGAAAGCAGAGAAGGAAGGGGGCAGAGATGATGATAGTTGCCCCACCATGGACAACGCAAACCTGGTTTCCAACGTTACTTCGACTCCTGGTAGACACACCAGTTCTACTCTGATTGCATGCAAGTTATCAGGGACAACCTTGAGAACCGAGGAATTTCGAAGAAATCTGCCGAAATTATCATGGCAGCATGGCGAGAGTCTACACAAAAACAATATGGGGTCCATCTCCGCAGATGGATGTCATTTTGTAGTGAACGACAGAGTGATCCACTTTGTCCATCTCTAACGGACATATTAGATTTCTTACAGGACATGTTTGAAAGGGACCTTAGTTACAGTTCCATCAATACCGCAAAATCGTGTATTAGTTCCCTGTTAAAAATAGTGGGAAACAAGAATACTACAGACAGTAACATTGTTAAACAGTTTATGAAGGGTATTTTTCAGAAACGTCCAGCTCTGCCGCGATATTCCAATACATGGGATGTATCGATTGTGTTACAGTACCTTGAAACCTTAAGCCATGTTAATACCATATCTTTTCGGTTACTTAGTTATAAATTAGTCATGTTGTTGGCAATTCTTACAAGTCAAAGATGTCAAACAATTCATATGCTTGATGTGCGTAATATCACTGTAACCTCAGATAGTGCGACGTTTGTGGTGACAGATCTACTTAAACAATCGAGACCCGGACAGCACAAACTAAAGGCGCTCGAACAAGACCATAGATTGTGTGTAGTGCAGACTTAATCGGAATATATGAGATGCACACAAACTATGCGAAACAGTGACCATACTTGACTGTTTCTAGCAGTAAATGCACCACATCATCCGGTTTGTAAACGAACTATATCCAACTGGATTAGGAAAGTACTCATACTGTCTGGTGTGGACGTGACTATTTTCAAACCGCACAGACCTAGAAGCGCATCAGTGTCTGCTGCTAAAGCAGCCAATGTTTCAATGCCTACCATTATGAAAAACAACTGGATGGGCTAGTGTTTGTTTGTTTGTTTGTTTGATTTTGTTTAACGTCCTATTAACAGCTAAGGTCATTTAAGGACGGCCTCCCCTGTGTGCAAGATGCATGCGTGTAGTGTATGTGTGTGTATTTTGGGAGGCTGCGATATGTTCGTGTTTGTCTTCTTGTAATAGCGCGGAACTGATGCCGACTTTATAGTGCTACCTCACTGAAACATACTGCCGAAGACACCCAGCAGGACGCCTCACCCGGTCCCATTATACTGACAACGGGCGAACTAGTCGTCCCACTCCTTATTTGCTGAGCGTTAAGCAGGAGTAGAAACTGCCATTTTTAAAGACTTTGGGCTAGTGACAGCGTGTTTAACAAATTCTACAACAAAGAACTGAACATATCAACAGACAGTGCATTGAGTGTTAGCAGTGGGATCTTGCTGCAGCACACTGCAAGTAGATCATGATCATAGACCGTTACCTTCATGGGCTGGTCATGTACATGTATATATTACCTGTTAATAGAATAAAATATAGAGTTACAGTTTGAATGATGTATTGATTGCTGATTTCTGTACACAATGTGTCTGATTATTACCGTAACACGAATCTCATCTCTGAAATCTCATTTGGACCCTAAGTAGGTTAAGTTCATGGAATCTATATCAAATTTCGCTTTCGGAAGAAAGCTCATCTAATTTCCAATTCTACGAACCGCGGGAAATTTAAATTATCTATCGTGCAATTCATTGAAAATATGGATTAATGAAAATAATATGGGCCAACAGTCAAATGTATCATGATATCATAATGAGGGTGTAAGGAACAAATTGTATTAGCCAATTTATGTAGAGATCAAACGATTTTTTCTGAGATACCTAAAACTTTCAGTTTGTACCTTGTAAGTTTATTACTCAGATGACACAACAGAGTACCTTTGCCTTTTTTACCAACTCTGTAAGGCATCCTGTCATCCCGACTGCAAAAATCAGCTGCAATTCTTTAAAATACATATATTCAACACTGATTATTTATTGAATTGTGCCATCATCGATTTGGGCACCAAATAATATATACTGATATCATGTACATTGCATAAGATAAATAGAATATGTTGCCTTGAATAAGATTATGTTACAGAATGTCAGAATGAGATCAATCTTCTTGGAACATTCTCCTACAATGACATTTTTTAATGTATCAAATTTAGCTGAGAATTATTTTAAACAAAAGTACCTCGATTGAGAGTAATAGGATAGAAGAAAACTGGGTCAAGATGCCATGATATCACTTGTATGTAATGTGGCATACACGTCCGACACATTAGATGAAACAGAAAACTCAGTTTTACTGGATTATCATGCAATATGTTCACCTCATGCTGGAGAAAACCAGTACATGAGGTTCTAAAAAGAGTGACAGTTGTTAATCAAATTTCAAAAATAACAAAAGGTTTATGGAGACATAACTTTTCTTTTCTTACTGTAAAGTGTTGGGAAAAGTCTGCTAAAACAATTTAGCATTGCATCAGATTCATCCACTGTGGCGAGATGAATTGGTTCTTTATTCCGATTAAACATTGCGGTAACCAACAATGAATAATGTAGCAGATATGAAAGTGGCAATATACCATCCAAGACCGAACTGAGTAATGGAACAACCATTGTCTGCATTCTGTTGCTGACAAAGTACAAATGATGGCAGATGTTTCAAGTTTAATGAAATTCTGATGACAGGCAATTGTTTTTGTTCAATTATAATTTTAGTAAATAGCCTTGACATTGATCCAATATATTGAAAGTTTACATGTATATGTATTAAATGATGTTGTTAGTTGTAAGTGTGTTCATTGTGAGTGTGAAATCTAATGATGTTGTTTTTGCTTTTGGAATGCTCTCCAACCGCTGAAATTCCTCTCCATCAAAGATATCAGACAACTGATCATGATAACCGTTATTCTGTTTTGAAGATACCAGGTCTCTAAATTTGTCATCTGAAACCAGAAAAAGGTAAACAAAATAATTTTACATGTGTAATTTACCATTATAAGATAGAATCTACCGTCAAAGCTATTTTCATGCTGTCACTCCATAGAAAATAGAGGATCTTTTACCTGTGAGATGCCATTATGGACTTTTTTAAATAAGTTCAATAATGCTACAAGTCTTTGGACCATTAATATACAAACATAATTAAAGTCTTACTAATAACTATGATTCAAACAAGAGGCCCAATGGGCCTGCATCGCTCACCTGTTATTAATCTAACACTTGTAATCTTAAGATTTCATAAGAACCTATTAAAAGATTTAAACATATGACACCTCTGACCTTGACTGTCGAACAAGGACATTAGGTTGAAAGTGGATCAAGGTCATTCAGTTGAACAAACTTGGTAGCCCTTCATCCCAGTATGCTACAGGCGCAATATCAGTACCCAATTTGGTTATTGAGAAGAAGTTGTTTGAAGATTTTAAGACATTTGACCCCTGTGACCTTGAAAGTTGGTCAAGGTCATTCATTTGAACTAACTTGGTAATCCTTCATCACAGCATGCTACAGGCCGAATTTCAGTACCCTGGCCCTTTTGGTTGTTGAGAAGAAGTTTGAAGATTTAAGACATCTGACCCCAGTGACCTTGAAAGTGGGTCAAAGTCATTTATTTGTACAAACTTGGTAGCCCTTTATCCCAGTATGCTACAGGCGCAATATCAGTACCCTGGACAATTTGGTTATTGAGAAGAAGTTGTTTGAAGATTTTAAAGACATCCGACACCAGTGACCTTGAAAGTTGGTCAAGGTCATTCATTTGAACAAACTTGGTAGCCCTTCATCCCAGCATGCTACAAGCCCAATATCAGTAACCTGGGCCTTTTGGTTATTGAGAAGAAGTTGTTTGTAGATTTTAACATGTTTGACCCCAGTGACCTTGAAAGTGGGTCAAGGTCATTTATTTGTACAAACTTGGTAGCCCTTCATCCCAGTATGCTACAGGCGCAATATCAGTACCCAATTTGGTTATTGAGAAGAAGTTGTTTGAAGATTTTACAGACATCTGACACCAGTGACCTTGAAAGTTGGTCAAGGTCATTCATTTGAACAAACTTGGTAGCCCTTCATCCCAGCATGCTACAGGCCTAATATCAGTACCCTGGGCCTTTTGGTTCTTGAGAAGAAGTTGTTTGAAGATTTCAACATATTTGACCCCTGTGACCTTGAAAGTGGGTCAAGGTCATTTAGTTGAACAAACTTGGTAGCCCTTGATCCCAGCATGCCACTGGCCAAATATCATCTTCCTAGGCCTTTTGGTTACCGAAAAGAAGTTGTTTAAAGCAAAAAGTTGACGCTGGACAGACGGACGATGGACGGACGGACGACGGACTCCGCACCATAACAAAAGCTCACTTGCCCTTCGGGCAGGTGAGCTAATAACAAGAGGCCCAATGGGCCTGCATCGCTCACCTGGTATTAATCTCACACTTGTAAATTTAAGCACCCTAGGCCTATTGGTTATTCAGAAGAAGTTGTTTAAATGTTCTAAACATATTTGACCCATGTGACCTTGAATATAAATCAAGGTAATTTATTTGAACAAACATGGTAGCCCTTCATCCCAGCATGCTTCTGGCCAAATATCATCACCCTAGGGCTATCGGTTATTCAGAAGAAGTTGTTGAAAGTTTTTAAACATATTTGACCCCTGTGACCTTGAAAATGGATGAAGGTCATTTATTTGAACAAACATGGTAGCCCTTCATCCCAGCATGCTTCTGGCCAAATATCATCACCCTAGGCCTATCGGTTATTCAGAAGAAGTTGTTGAAAGGTTTTAAACATATTTGACCCCTGTGACCTTGAATATAAGTCAAGGTCATTTATTTGAACAAACTTGGTAGCCCTTCATCCAAGCATGTTACTGGCCAAATATCATCACTCTAGGCCTCTTAGTTATTCAGAAGAAGTTGTCTAAATGTTTTTAACATATTTGACCCCAGTGACCTTGAATATGATTCAAGGTCATTCGTTTGAACAAACTTGGTAGCCCTTCATCCCAGCATGTAACTAGCTAAATATCATCACCCTAGGCCTCTTGGTTATTCAGAAGAAGTTGTTTAAAGGTTTTAAACATATTTGATCCCTGTGACCTTGAATATAAATCATGGTCATTCATTTGAACAAACTTGGTAGCCCTTTATTTCAGCATGTTACTGGCCAAATATCATCACCCTAGGCCTTTTGGTTATTCAGAAGAAGTCGTTTAAAGGTTTTAAACATGTTTGACCCCAGTGACCTTGAATATAAATCAAGGTCATTTATTTGAACAAACTTGGTAGCCCTTCATTTCAGCATGTTACTGGCCAACTATCATCACCCTAGGCCTCTTGGTTATTGAGAAGAAGTTGTTTAAAGGTTAAAAACATAATTGACCCCTGTGACCTTGAATATAAGTCAAGGTCATTTATTTGAACAAACTTGGTAGCTCTTCATCCCAGCATGTTACTGGCCAAATATCAACACCCTAGGCCTCTTGGTTATTCAGAAGAAGTTGCTTAAAGTAAAAAGTTGACGCCGGACGGACGCCGCACCATGACATAAGCTCACTTGGCCCTTCGGGCCAGGTGAGCTAAAAACTGGTGTATCAAATGTTTAAAAGCCAGAAGGTGAAACTGAATTTGAATAGCACAGTTATTTCTTTTACTCCTAATTAAAAGTTTGATTAAACTGACCCAAACAATTTAATCACCGTATGTATTAATCTACTAATTATATAAAACTTTTTAACATTCAAGTGTATCATTACCTTTGAAGAGCTGCCGTAATTGGTTTTCTACAGTTTAAGCATTGTTTTGACTGCACAAAGCTTTCATACATCTCATTCCCTCCACCAGACAACTACACATGTCACAAAGAGTATGCTTTCTAGGATCTTCTAGCCCTGTTCTTACTTTCAGGAATCCTTTTAATTTATACACGGCTGTTGTAAAATTGGCCTCCTTTGACAAAAATGAAGAAATCAGTTTTAGCAAAGCCGCAAATCGATCTTTAGTAATAGAATATTTCATCACAAACAGCATAACTGCAACATATGATGAATATTCTGTGTGGGTAGAACCTTCATATATATATATATCAGTATATCTGGATTGCTTGTACCTTGTTTATCACCAGACAACTCTGATAATTCCTCCAGATCTTCAACATTATCAACAGATACATAATTGGAACTTTGAGATGATTCATTTGTTGTATTGTCACTATTGTTGGTGATGTTGGCACTATCACACTTTGAAATAGATCTGGCTCCAGATTCTTCACTTTGCATTGCAATTTATAAAGATTAGGTTGAACATAAAATCATGACACATCTGGTATGGAAGGGACAGGCCGAAGATAACAGTTTATAAGCAAACCTGGCAAATGAAGAAGCAACTGATGAAGACAGTCGGAGAAATCTGTGTTGTTCTGTGTCCATTTGGCCATCTAACCACAATACGCCCATATCCTCCCTGGTCCATGGGCCCCCTCCACGCTCTATGTGGGTGTATATTTCCATCATAGTATCCTCCTGCAGCTAATTTTCCCTCTTAATTCTGCCAAAACACATCAATGATTAGATTCACAACCAGAAATATTCTGGTGGGTCCCATCATCTGGTTCACAGGGACGTTTGAATGGTGTAAAACATCACATTCTGTATCTTTCCAGATAGTCAAAATGACATTAATCAAGAATAGAATAAGATATGATGAGTTTGGGCTACTTATATTGAGTAACCAGAGGTAAATTTTAAAAAGCCTGTGCGTCTTTGTTGAAACAAAGTCAAAACAAAACAATGGTCCCAATCAGTTTTCTTTCTTGGGTGTTGGCACTCTCAGTCTGAAAAACAGGGGTACACTAGCTAGTTAATGCTAGATGTTTCGACACCGTGACCATTCATTACCTTCAGACATATATCCACAGAGATTTAATAAGAAAATTACAGAAATTAATATACCAGGGTTTGCTCTTACGCACAATCTTTCATAATATACGACTAAAAAAAGGAAAGTACACACACTCTTCCAACAGAAAAGAGTTTAATAACTCTTCAAATACGGGCGTGTTGGCCATTCTGTTATAGTTTTATGAAGGGCATGGCCTTTTCTCTTCCGAATGGTGTAAATACACATATATTTTAACAAATACTGTCCAGAGCGAATTAAATAATGAAAATGGGTCAAACTTGCCGCTGTCTACTTACCCGATATTCTGGAAGAAATCCCACAGGCTGGCAGGGGTTTGGGGAATCCTCAGTTATACCCCCCCCCCCCCCCCCCAAAAAAAAAATATATATAGATATATAAAGAATGGTATATTGAATTATGCAAGGATTGGATTCTAGCTATTCTACCGACTGTGCATAAAATGAAACAGTTAAATTATGCAGAAAACTGTATTTTCATGTGTGCCCGCTGACTAGGTCTCACCCATTTCCATATGACAAAAAATATACCTGTAACATGCTTAAACAAGAGGCCCAAGGGCCTTAGCGGTCACCTGAGTTATATCATAGGTACTGGTAGCTTTATTTTATTGTTTAGATGTGATGTGGAAATCAGCATGTAAACTAAGTGAAATACAATACTTGTCATGTCATCAAAGGATAAGAATTTTAAAATATTTGTAAATGTGCCCTTTGGGGCCCCTGGGGATGGGGTAGGAATTCCAAGTTCACAATGTGATACCGTCATCCACCAAAGATGATTCTAACCAAGTAAAAATAATTTCCACCAGAAAATTGTCAAAATATACCCAAAAGTGTTGTTTCCCTATATAAACTATAGTAAACTTTACCCCCTCCCCAAGGGAGAACGGATAGCTCGGGGTCCTGAAATTTACAATTTAAATAAAGCCCCTGATGAGATTTCCATCCATGCAGAGAAATAAATGTAATACCTCCGAGTCTGGAGAAGAAGATTTTTGAAATATTGGTTAATTTTCCCTTTTGGGCCCTGCCCTGGCCCCTAGGGGTTGGGATAGGAATCCCAATTTTACAATTTGGTAGCCTCATCTACCAAAAATGATTCTGACGAAGTTTGAAAAAATTCCATCCACTGGTTCTTGAGAAGAAGTTGATAATGTAAAAAGTTTACGCACGACGGACGGAAAGAGATTGGAATAGGTCACTTGACCAAAGCTCAGGTGACCAAAAAATATATAACGTCAGGCTCCTGTGAGTTAATGAACGCTGGGACTAATCAGTAAACGCTACCGAGGAGAACAATCACTTATTCAGGTAGGACCTTCCATCACTGCCACTGAGTTCAGCAACTTTGTAAAGTTCGCTTAACACGTGTTGAACCAGTTTTTTGAGATGGTGATGGCGTAATGTTTTTGTTGTGATGGTTAACGCCGTATCGATATAATTTCCTTGAGTAACGGCGCTTTTTTGGTGTCAGATAATTGTTGCAGTGTTCATCTGACGATATATCTGTAACGCCGGACAAGCGTCAGTTTAAGGAATTTGGATGTAAAGAGCAACACAAAGAAAGATCATGAAATATATACAATTTATTAAATGCAAATTCACTAGTACTCACTCTCAACCCATGCACCCTCTAATCATAATGGTACAGCTCATCAGGACCACAGTCTGCTAAAGTGAAATGTACCCAAAAACAATGTTCCATAAATTAACGTCTGGTAGACAGCACACCGTCTGTTCTACACGAACAGATCACCCACAACAATACTGTACCGCAGCACAGATCACCCAAAACAATACTGTACCACAGCACAGTTCAGGTCCCGAGAAGCTATGTCTGCTATGACGTAGGTAAACACACAATGTTTCCGTAAATTACCCGCAGGTAACTTATACTTTACTAGCGTTGTCCAAGTTGTCAGGATACACCATGTGACTTAACTAGTCCGCTAGTCACCACTCAGAGCTGGTTGCTCCTGTCGGTCGACATGATTAACGTTTCTGGCACCATGACCCTTCCGTACAGTCCACAAAATCCCTCCTGTGGCTGACCTAATATCAACAATGGTCCTGAAGCCCAAGTCGTCTATGTAGACAGGGTCCTGATAGGTGCAGGAATATCAATCCGTCATGGAAAGCTTTAACAAATAAAAAAGATACAATATATTTCCCCCCCCCCCCCCTTCTCTTCATACAACGTTCATACAATAACATCCTACTTGAAAATTAGCCCAATGCAATAAATAGCCCTGCCACATATTATATATTCTACACAATAATCATTTAAAACCTAATATAATCAAAGTACTGAAAGTACTGAAAGCTAAGGCAAAAGATATATATATTATTTTTGGAATGGAGAACAAAATAAAGACGAAGTTCCCATCATATTGTACAGAAGGATTTACTGTTAATTTGTTATGAATCAAAGTTTTATGTAAAAGTGTACCACTGTGAAGTTATTCTTCTTGTGTGTACAGTATATCTTTATAGGTTTGTCAGAAGAGTGGTACCAAGTTTCCTCTAGAATATATCATTTTAAACCTTTGGATAATTAATTTGCATAGGAATTTGGAATTGCTTCCCTTTGTCCATACAATGTATTTCATAGAACATTAAAAACTGAAACTGGCATTTACCCCTTTGACCAATACCTGATTATTTTAAACCATTGAATAGATTATGCACAGATTGTGAACATCTTTGAACTTTGCCTTTGTTGTTGAATAAGATATCAACCCTTGCCTTATCTAACAAAGTTACTTGGCATAAAACCATTGACCAATCAGAGTACAGTATGCTAATTAATTAGGCATGGATTTCACTCAACTTTGAACTTATCGTCTAAGTTTGTATATTGATCAATATATATTCAAGCAAGTTATCTTGTAAAGTGTGCACATCGACCAGGGTTGGCATGCTTTTTAATACGTGTGAATTTTGTTCAAGTTTCAATTTTGCATCAGTCAGTGTATATTGTTACAGAACAATATTTATAAGGATGTTTACTTGCCGAAACTAAATTGTGGATAAGCAAGTGGATTACTGCTACCCATAAATTTACAAGTCTCTCAATAATTTTGAAAAACTTTTAAATAAAGTGTTTTACATATTCACTGCAGTGAAAAGGTCTCTTCTTATGAAAAATGGAACTATTTTGAATCTGTGTTCCCATGAACAAATAATATAAAAAGCACTCTAATTCAATATGATACATTGTTGTATGTTTCAATATTGAATAAGATAAACAAAATATAAACATACATACTCACACACACACACAAGATTAGGAGAGTTACATTATTTTCCCTCTATTTCCATTGCATAAATTCTTCACAAAGAAAACAACAACTTTATAGCATATGTTCAGCTTTATCATCTTCATAGGCTAGCATTTGAAATAAGATGCACATATTAATTTCAAATACATTTCAAAAGAGTACTGCAAATGTACCAGCTAGAACACATACTATGTTATTACAGTTGTCATGATTGTTGGTTTCAGAACTGATAGCATTGTGCAACAAATGTTGACAACAGGACTTATTGAAAGTTGAGGTTGCTTGTGTATATGCAAACAGGTAGTGCATGATTTAATGTTGAGAATGATGGATCAAGGTTTATAAAATTTGGTTTGAATACTTAGTTAGGAATGCACTGACAATTTCTCTGTCACATGTACATGAACAGGTTGTGAAGCTGTAGCCTTCACCTTGACTGAATGAAATTGACCTTAAAACTGTCTTGAACAATTGATGTATGAAATTTAGAAATGAAGTTTCAAGAAATATGGTTGAAAACTTAAGAAATAATTGCTTTCATTGACATTGATACAATCTTGTGTGCTATCCCTCTCATATATCACACAAGATTTAATATCAAATGTTGGACACAGTAAAATCGAGCGAANTTTTTTTTAACTGAATGAGAAGAAATGTAAGGCCAAATATCCTCACAAACAACGCTTAAGTGAAATCAGTTTGCAACTAAGCAGTTCGAAAATTTTGCAACACGTCTGGAGAAAGACGTTCCTCGTGACGCTGTAATTCACTAGAGTAAAACGTCCGTTTATTATGTTTGTTTTTGCATAATAACTGCTATACATACCGTAGAAGCACCTTCCTTTTTGTCATCGCCGCTGACAACATGCGCCATTCTCTGCGGCTTCGGCCGCATGCTTGGCCACAAGTCACCGAAATCGGGATACATAGCCTTATTTATGAATCAGTAGTAGGTAAACGTTGCAGAAGTGTATGTATATTGTTCATTGTCAATGCTGCTTAAACAACATGCCTAACATTAAGTCAACACTCGCCTGCATTTTCGTCTTTTCCGCTTCGCGTTGCGAATGATGTCTAGGCCTACACAAAACGAAAGTAAAATGTGCGCATGTCTAAATGTAAGGGAGATCACTCGTGTTTTCCCGCAGTATATGTCTGAAATCATTCCGAAGGTGTTGTTGTTTTTGTGTATATTGAAATAAAAGAGTCCTGTTATATGGTAATACTTCAATAAACGAAAAACACAAATCACACCAACAGACATATAAAATGTAGGCCTATCGGAGCATATTTTCGTTTCTGGCTGAGCTGTAATTAGCGAGAAGGCGATATAAAAATGCAATAGCATATCTTATGATGAAAATAGAACAAAATGATAATACTGCGAAGGTAAAAAAAGCCTTCAGGTTAGAATACCAATATGGAACTAGAGAAGGACAGTGGCTAGTTCTAACATGATTCCCGGTCTCATCTGCCCCGGCCGGTTGATCCCATTTTAGTTAGGCAAGCCTGGTGTGAATCACACGGAGGCGATTTTAGAATTAATTGACAGGATCCGTATCCATTAATAGGTTTGTAATATGAACTTTTTATGTTGATCTCCTACATAATTGTAAGTTATACTCCGCCTTATATTTCGTTAAATTATCAAGTTTACGTAACAAGTGCAAGCGAAATCCTAATTGACTGCCATGTTGGAAACTTCCTCAATCTTTCCGATATAGGTCAGACGTCTAAATATGGGTGTCATGACCAAATATGGAAATTGTAGTAAACATGACCGCATCAGTAGTAATACTATATTTGGCCGTGAAGGCCATATAAGGAAACGGATAACATCACGCGTGATCTAACATGGCCGTCGTTTCTTTTTTTAGAGTTTTTAGTAAGGATTTGTTATTTTAACGATGAACGAATATGCAATATTTTGATAACATTATAATCATATGAAGCGTGAATCAGATATATTATTACTGATTAGCACTTTTGATTATCCTCAGTTAGTTGGAACAGGACCGCTTCATAGCTCTGACCACGCAATATATAATTGTAAACAGGGACGTAAATGTCACCAATTTTAGCCAATCACAGGACAATATTTCCGTGTAAAGGGTTAATCCAGCGACAGTTCCAAGAGTAAATACGAAGTTTTAGAAGGATACTTAGTTCTAACTAAGAATAAGATTATATCCAATGACGTTTGAGTGAACTTGAGTCCGTGGTAATGGATTTTATTTGCAGTTTGTTTAGTATTACTAGAAGGTGACGTTATGTCTCGTTTATGAATATCTGAGCTCATTAACTGAAGTATTTTTACCGGAAGTTGCGTGTAGCATGCATGACCTACATTCAAGTAGCAGTTCCCGATTGAGATAAACAGGGTGCATTTTCAATAAGAATACGACGTTGTGATAAGATCATATGTTCTATAAAGAAAAGTAATGATATTTACAAGCCATTCAAGTGCATTTGAGTCCAAAGTTACGCATAATAAAGACAGTAGGTCCGGTATATGATTCAATTTAGTACCAGTGACTACCGCTAGAGGCCGTCTGTGTGAAATCGACATTTATGAATATCTGAGCTCATTAACTAAAGTAATACCAATAGCTGGCGGCTAACGCCTTAGCTAAAATTGGTCCTGAAGCCCAAGTCATCTATGTAGACAGGGTCCTGATGGTGCAGGAATATCAATCCGTCATGGAAAGATTTAACAAATAAAATAGATACAATATACCCCCCCCCTTCTCTTCACACAACGTTCATACAATAACATCCTACTTGAAAATTAGCCCAATGCAATTAATAGCCCTGCCATATATATATATATATATTCTACACAATATTCATCTATATTAACAGTTCCATTTATATCATCAAACATGATTAAATATTCAATTCAAATATAGCGACTAAAGGCTGCCGTACTTTTTTACATGGACAATACTGACTGGTCAGAATGACATTTATATGGACAATTATTGTACATATTGTATTAGACTATTATAAACAATATGCATTATACATTACATTCTGATATAACTATATCATTTGATTTTGTTTATTTTGTTTAACGTCCTATTAACAGCTAAGGTCATTTAAGGACGGCCTCCCCTGTGTGCAAGATGCATGCGTGTAGTGTATGTGTGTGTATTTTGGGAGGCTGCGATATGTTCGTGTTTGTCTCCTTGTGATAGCGCGGAACTGATGCCGACTTTATAGTGCTACCTCACGGAGCCATACTGCCGAAGACACCCAGCAGGACGCCCCACCCGGTCACATTATACTGACAACTGGCCAACCAGTCGGCCCAGTCCTAATTTGCTGAGCGTTAAGCAGGAGTATAAACTACCATTTTTAAAGCATTTGGTATGTCTCGGCCAGGGGACAGAACCCAAAACTTTCCTCACAGGGGCGAACGCTCAACAAATCGCCAAAAGTGAGGCATTGTCAAGGTAGACATTAGGAAGAAGAAAGTTATTTAGAAAGGAGAGAAGAGATAAGGTCCCAAATTTAGTCGCCTCTTACGATCATGCAATTGGGGGCAGCAGGTACAATTCTTACGCCCTACCTTCAGGGACTATATCAATATAAACATCGAAATACAAACATATTAGCATGATGTAAGCAATCCATATACACCTGTACTACACCTGCCCTATCGCTACGCATGAGTGGACCGCACGTGAAGGTATACACTAGAAATGCATTTACGGGGATCAGAGACACTCCAAGATACAAATTGGTGAAGTAAGAGTAAGAGTATTATCTTAATTACTCACCACAGTCTGTATTCTGTGCCTGAATCCATGGAATATGTCTGACACAGGTAATGTTTAGCACATCGCCATTACAACATGTACACGTCTCGCGTATGTTACATGTGTGACGAATCCTCAACCCTTGCAGGTGCACTTCCGTTCTCTAGTGTACTTACCTGAGTTTAGCACCCACGTGTTACACATACAATATTAAACATAAACAAGAGGCCCAATGGGCCGGAATCGCTCATGTGGTATTAATTTCACAAATCTTTAAAGTGGACTAAAATACAGCTACAGGCAGAATATCAGTGTTCGACTCATAAGGACCTATTAAAAGATTTACACATATGACGCCTGTGACCTTGAATGTCGAACAAGGACATAAGGTTGAACAGAGTTTATAGTCGTCCAACCAAGCATGCTTCTAGCAAAATATTATTACCCTGGACCTTTTGGTTATACAGAACAAGTCATTTAAAGATTTAAACATATATTGACCACTGTGACCTTGCATATGGGCGAAGGTCATTCATTGGAAAAACCTGGTAGTCCTTAATCCCAGCATAATGTTTTAAACATATTTAACCATTGTGACCTTGAATAATTGTCAAGGTCATTCCTCCCAGCATGCTACAGGCCGAAGGACCACGGTGAACTTACGCCATACCGCAGTGTCCGTCCATGTAATCTTTAATGATGCTTCGTTATTCCAAGCAGTGTTGATGTTTTACTACAGATATTCTTCATGAAATTCTACGCAAAGGAGACGAACCCTATCACACAGTGATATGTGATCTCAAAACAAGCAGGAAATTCAGATCTTATTTATTGCAATTTGAAGAACTCCCATCAGTTGTTCAGACCTGTAACATTGAAAAGAAAAATGTTTTAGTTGGAACTATCAGGGATGTGAACAACTCCAATTTACTTTGTCTAGAGACTGCTGAGAGAAAACACATTTGGCTCACATTCGTGCCATGTGAGCTTATTTATACCGTGGGCGGCGTCCGTCCGCCCGTCATCAATACGACTTCTTCTGAATAACCGAAAGGCCTAGGGTGATGATATATGGCCAGAAGCAAACTGGGATAAAGGGCTACAAAGTTTGTTAAAATTGATGACCTTCACCTATTTCCAAGGTCATAAGGGTCAAATATGTTAAAAACATCTTCTTCTCGATTACCAAACTGCCCAGGGAGATGATTTTGTTTAAAATCTTGAAACGACCTTGCAATCTGTATGGGAAACATCGAGCACTACCTTTGCCTTGTTTTACGCTCATTCCAGATTCCTCACATGTAATGCATGCATGCATGTGATCCATTGAAAAAAGTCATGTTTAAGAGCTCTTTTTTTGCTGGCAAGTCGGCAATTCCAGACTACTGCTAGTTTCACACAGTAGATATTCTGGTAAATCTGGACTTGCACCCCATCAGTGTATAGAGAATTCCTGAAATCTCTAAAAGCTTCTGAAATGGTAGTTTTCCTTTTCCTTGCCAAATCCTCGCCAAAAGGTTGCTCTCTCGAGAAAAGCGCTTTGCACGACTTAGTTCGTTGA
>NW_018405283.1:0-166 GCF_002113885.1 Mizuhopecten yessoensis
AGTAAAGGGAATTCCTGATGAGTACAGTCCAGCTGATGAGTACAGACTCCTTATTGGGGAATACATCCTCCTAACTGGGGAGTACAGCCTACAAGCTGAAGAGTACAGCTGATGAGTACATCCTCCTGAGGAGTATGGACTTCTAGCTGATAATTATAAGTACAGC
>NW_018405283.1:1604-1969 GCF_002113885.1 Mizuhopecten yessoensis
TAACTCAACTGAGCTGAGGATTGAGCATACATGAATATTAGAGTTACTTCCCCTTAAACACAAAATTGTTTCTAACTAATGTACAAACGGGTGTACAGAGTTGTTATGATGGCACATAATGAACTCTTCATCAACACATTTCAAACAGAGAGCTATATATATACATAAATGTACGGGTCAAAGCAGTTTTGTTTTCTAGTAAGTTTCACATGAAGCCATTAGTGTTGATATGATACGAAATTTGGAACACTGATGAGTGATGGGTAAATCTTAAACAGTTGTCGAGTACTGCTCAACAAGTACACTAACAAGTCCGAACTAGTAAAGGGAATTCCTGATGAGTACAGTCCAGCTGATGAGTACAG
>NW_018405284.1:0-166 GCF_002113885.1 Mizuhopecten yessoensis
GTTGCTCTTGCATCGTTAACTATGCAACGCTTGTTTATAATATACTACTTACCTATGCAATGTCCGTTGCTCCTCACACATGTTTTGTCTCTACAGTAGTCAGAGCAATCAGTTGTACAACCATCACCATGTTTGCCAGGAACACATTCTGTAAAATGATTGATTT
>NW_018405284.1:3036-4075 GCF_002113885.1 Mizuhopecten yessoensis
CGCTGTGTTTATACGAACTACTACGACATAAGATTGTTCTCTATACATTCATTCAGATTTTTTAGTAATAATTCATTTGAACTCACGTATTCAAGATGAATTATTTACTTTATTTAGCCTTCGGTTACAGGCAAACAAAGGGGATATGCAAATACAACAGCATATCTTATATAAGTAACTTCTGTTTGATTATGTATTTTATTGTATTATTGTTTCATGGTGACTGTTTATCTCTGTTACATGTTGTGATGTGTACATTTCCAGGTTCCTGTCTTGATAAAGGGGCAGATCGCCCTGAATATTTGACAAATTTCTTGGTCTGCACTGTCGTTATTGCTTCTTTGACCTTACATCTATTTAAGTAATTCGCATCCAACTAAAATCTGTTTGTTCGGATCCAGTGCCAGTATTATGAGATCTATACATATATATGGATATATATAAATAAACATTAAGTTAAGATATAAACGTATGACATATACCAAATATATGATTTAGGTTTTATATCTGTTTTAACGTTCTCGGCTGTCAATTGTGCAATAGATGGTGATTGAAAATACTCTCTATTTTTTAACAAATTAGAATTAATGAATTAAGACGAAACTCAATTCGATGTAGCACAGTGAGTTGCTCTTGCATCGTTAACTATGCAACGCTTGTTTATAATATACACTTACCTATGCAATGTCCGTTGCTCCTAACACATGTTTTGTCTCTACAGTAGTCAGAACAATCAGTTGTACAATCATCACCATGTTTGCCAGGAACACATTCTGTAAAATGATTGATTTTGTCCAATGACGCATACAGACCATATTTCAAATGTTGCATACACATTTGTTTTGTATTAATTCGATTAACCCTTTTAATAGTGTGCTAGTAAGTATTGCCATAATCTAACATACGTTAATCTATTTATAGCTTTCATAATTGTATCGTTAAATGTTATATGTAGGAAATATAGACATGTAGAGATAGCTTTCATGGTGCAGTGTTTGTACCCGATGTCACGCAAGCATGTATATTTTGGTTGACATAT
>NW_018405284.1:5110-5354 GCF_002113885.1 Mizuhopecten yessoensis
TAATAGTGTGCTAGCAAGTATTGCCATAATCTAACAAACGTTAATCTATTTATAGCTTTCATAATTTTATCGTTAAATGTTATATGTAGGAAATATAGACATGCAGAGATAACTTTCATGGTGCAGTATTTGTACCCGTTAGGTGTATACTAATTACGGTACCTAAGCAATATCCATTTTCTTTCATGCATGATCTGTGTTTACAGCTGTCAGAACAATCTTTGTCACACACGTCCCCGTACTT
>NW_018405284.1:6753-7234 GCF_002113885.1 Mizuhopecten yessoensis
AATACAACGCTACAGGTAAGGTAATATCTGGGAAACGATATGTTTTATATACATTTGCAATATGACATTCCATTAAACTTATATATTTGCTAATTACCTAGACAATATCCATTTTCCTTCATACACGATCTGTTTTTACAGTTGTTAGAACAATCCTGCTCACAGTCGTCTCCGTACTTTCCGTTAACACAGACTGTAATACAAGGATGCGACATGCGATCACTTACATTTAGAACAACACCATCTATTTGGCCAAGAGGTTATACACACAGTATTACATTGTGCTAATATAAGAGCGAACGGTCCTGTTTCATTACAATATGGTTAACAATCAATCGCAACAATGGAACAATGGAAAACGTGTATACAAAATCGCTCGATTGTACATTAGTCCTCATTATCTAAATGAAGCCATATGTCTGGTAAAAAAAGGTTCCTCAGGTAAAACAAATCCCGACAGAACGGCAAGAATCCTTAAATA
>NW_018405285.1:0-166 GCF_002113885.1 Mizuhopecten yessoensis
GATGGATGGATGGATGGATGGATGATGGATGGATGGATGGATGGACGGATGGATGGATGGATGGATGAATAGGATAGGATAGGATAGAATTGGATTAGATGGATGAATGGATGGATGGATTGACGGACGGACGGACGGACGGATGGATGGGATTGGATAGGATAGG
>NW_018405285.1:4536-4821 GCF_002113885.1 Mizuhopecten yessoensis
CAAAATACATGGATGGATAAATAGATGGATCGGTGGTTGGGCGGGGGGAAGGGACTAGTGATGGATGGATGGATGGATGGATGGATGGGATAGGATAGGATGGATGGATGGATGGATGATGGATGGCTGGATGGATGGGTGGATGGATGGATGATGGATGGATGGATTGACGACGGATGGACGGACGGATGGAGGGATGGATGGATGAATAGGATAAGATAGGATATGATTGGATTGGATTGGATGGATGGATGGATGGATGGATGGATGATGGATGGATGGATG
>NW_018405286.1:0-166 GCF_002113885.1 Mizuhopecten yessoensis
CTTTGTCAACATCTATACAAGTAGCGTTCGTCACACCCTCCTTGATCTCCTCTGTCAACTTTTATACAAGTAGCGTTCGTCACATCCTCCTTTATCTCCTCTGTCAACGTCTATACAAGAAGCGTTCATCACATCCTCCTTTAACTCTTTTACCAACATCTATAGA
>NW_018405286.1:1470-1881 GCF_002113885.1 Mizuhopecten yessoensis
ATATACAAGTAGCGTTCAANCTCTGTCAACATCTATACAAGTAGCATTCATCACATCCTCCTTTAACTCCTTTGTCAACATCTATACAAGTAGCGTTCGTAACATCCTCCTTTTATTCCTCTGTCAACATCTATACGAGTAGCGTTCGTCACACCCTCCTTTATCTCCTCTGTCAACGTCTATACAAATAGCGTTCAACACATCCTCCTTTAACTCATTTGTCAACATCTATACAAGTAGCGTTCGTCACACCCTCCTTTATCTCCTCTGTCAACGTCTATACAAGTAGCGTTCAACACATCCTCCTTTAACTCTTTTGTCAACATCTATACAAGTAGCGTTCGTCACACCCGCCTTTAACTCCTTTGTCAACATCTATACAAGTAGCGTTCGTCACATCCTCGGCTCCTT